>NC_056735.1:68694979-68807479 GCF_019279795.1 Protopterus annectens | reverse complement strand
GGAATGTGATGAACATGTTCCTTTGATAGTACTCCTCAGAGTCAGGAGCACCATGATCCGGGAATGTGATGAACATGTTCCTTTGATAGTACCGGGAATGTGATGAACATGTTCCTTTGATAGTACCGGGAATGTGATGAACATGTTCCTTTGATAGTACTCCTCGGAGTCAGGAGCACCATGATCCGGGAATGTGATGAACATGTTCCTTTGATAGTACTCCTCGGAGTCAGGAGCACCATGATCCGGGAATGCGATGAACATGTTCCTTTGATAGTACACCTCAGAGTCAGGAGCACCATGATCCGGGAATGTGATGAACATGTTCCTTTGATAGTACCGGGAATGTGATGAACATGTTCCTTTGATAATACTCCTCTGGGTCAGGAGCACCCGTGTTGTTTCTTTGAATCAGCCTTCCACTGATCCTTGGAACACTTTCTACTACCATGACTCTGGCTACCAGCTATTTGACTTCTTCATACGATTCTGAAAAATAATTTTTAGCATTTGATCTCATTGCTTGAAGATTGTCAATGACAACCTCTGCTTTTTCACAATCTTGAATTAAGCCAGTCTGTTCCTGCTGCAGGTACAAATGAAGTGGCTTAAATATATCAAGCACAGACTCCATTTTCACCAGAACTACAAGGAAAACAAACCTCATGACAGAGTACAGATGTCAGGCTGCAGCTTTGTCGTGCTCAGCAATACTCACTAAAGTGGTGACAAGGATGACATATTTTTCCTTGAAGCTGTGCAATCAGTCTGACTTATCCTCTGGGTGTTGGAAGATGCCTGAAGTATGGTACCTCAATCTTCATATACATACCCATATTCAGGTAGCAACTTCCTCAGTTTAATTTCTCCAAATCTTTTGGGTTTCTAATACCATGATGGGAATGGACCCCCATCCCTAAGCCAAGGTATGATTAAAGTTAGTATTCTTTCAATATATGATGTTCATAGGTTCATAGGAGGTTAATAGGCTAGTGGCCCTAGAGCATTTACAAGCCTAGACATGTTAATCCCAAGTATCCCCATTTGTTCTTTTTTGGGTAGTTCACAGAAAGAGTGTATGCACAGAACAGGTCTGATGTCAGGCAATGTGCCCAGAATTGACTCCTTCTGCAACTCATTTGAAGTTATATGTATCAGTATCATATCTAATGAACCCCACTGCACATACTACCATTGGAACTGTCTGGGCATCCTTCTTCCACATTGCCCTCATTTCTCACATGCTAACTTTGGGAATTCCTTTATGTGGGCTAAATATTCTTTGTGATGTTTAGCTGATGAATTTAACAGTGAAATTATTTTTCTGTGGGTGTCAAACATTTTTGCCATGTTGTGAATTGTGTGTGAATGAACTATGGCAGTGTTGCGGTTGTTTGCTTTACAGGCAGTGTACACAGCTTCTGGAAACAGGACATGAATTCTTCCCTTCACACCATTAAAATAGCTAGACATGTTGCTTCCTCTGACATAGCCCTGGTCTTGCAATGCCTCCTTGTTTACACCCCATGCTGTGAGTGTCCATAGAAAGAGGTCAGCTAAGGCTTTTCCTGTGGAGTCACATGCTTCAACAAACTCAGTGAAGTCTTCACAAATGTCTACATTTCTATCACATCTATGAACATAACATAGTAATTAAACTAAAGAACTTTGCCTCTTTAACTCTGATCAATTTTTTTCTCTGAATCTATAACCTAATGAGGTTAATGATTTCATTTTGTATTTGTGGTGAGGTGTGCAGTGCATTTTATGGACCCTCCCATGAACAGTTATTGAGTACATAGTCCACTTACTGCCCTACATTCCTGCAGTACTTTAATGTTTCCTGTGCAAGTCAGTCTTACATGAAGTGGCAAATTCTGTCAGTCTTACATGAAGTGGCAAATTCTATCTTCCACAGAGAAGTATTATCCACACAATACATCAAAAGGCATGAGCTGTGCATTCCTGCAACTTATCTTTCTGCGCAATACACTGATAAGCTGTTTGCAGTTGGTCACAACATACTTCTAGAATTGCCTACAATTTTGCGAGTGCATTTCTATGATCCTTTGATTCATTATGGTGTTCCAAAATATTCCTCACATTAGACCAATGGGTCGTAGGTGTGGAGACCAACCCACACTCTCTAGCCATGTTGAAGGCAAAGTACAGACCACAGAAGAACCCATCCAACATTTGAGTATAATGTGCAAACATGAATTTGTGCAGGTGCTGTGGACTGAATCTTCTATTTTGTTGGCTTCCAGAATATCTCATGAAATGATTTGAGAATTGAAAGCCTTCAGGGGCCAAAAATTGTATGGTCAAGATGCCCCTTTTGTCTACCACTGTAGGATTACTGCAGTTACACAAGCCAATGCATAATATTTCCTGATGGCAATGTCTGTGCTGTTACAAACTTCAGTATGAGTGGTAGAATGTCTGGAGAGTTGCATGGGTCTTATTGTGGAAATTGTGTTGTCCATCTCTGTCACAGCACTTGAGTGAATGCCATCATCTTGCTGAAGACATTCAATTTTACCAAAATCTGTCTTGGACTCCACCATCACATCAGTGCTGTCAGAAATGCTGCTGGGTGTAGCGTGGGTCTCCTCACATTCAGTAGAACTTCCAGTTGGGATCACAATTGCTGGCTCTTGACTCACAGGTTCAGCTGGAAGCAAGCTGTTTGGATTTTGAAGACCTGCAGCTACTTCTCAGGAAGATCGGCTTGTGTAACTCCACTCAGCAGTAGTTCTGATGCATCACAATGACTGAAAAGAAAAGGGAGGCAGGTGAGAATAATTGCAGTGAACTATGTTAAGAAAAGACCATTGCAAGAATAGCTTGTAACCAAAGCCAGTGTGCATCTTAATGCATTGCCTAGACTGTTCTGAACAATGTTGTACCGGATTGCAGGTGGTCCTTCACCCAGCTGTGTTGCTGCCACATGCACAGAAGGTTCAATGACATGCCTACAACAAAAAATATTATTAGTTCATGATACATGTGATATAAAAGGCCTGGTGTATCATTTTATGATAAATAAATGACTTATCTAACATCTAAATGCACCAAACAGTGCTGGTACCACAGCACTTGAAGGCACATGCTGTTGTATGATAAATGACTGAAAAATGACATGTAATATTCAGACATTCTCATACCCACTCAGTATACAAAACATAAGTAGCACTACAATTTCTCCCAGGAAGAAAACTTAGCAGTGCCATTTACAGAATGTAAAGGCAATGGAAAAAGACACATGAGAAACACAAAATTAACTGCACAACTGGCAATACAGGAGTTGAAAAACCTTTCTGGAAAATGTTGTATGTGCACCGAACTCCATTTAAATAGTCCTCCTTAAATCCATACATTAATGTCTATTTAAGTTATACATTCCCAAGGATTATAATGTTGATGCTTCCAGTAATGGGTGGAAAATGAGAATGTGATGTGGGCTACTACGTACAAAGTACAATGTTAGCATGCAAGTGGTGCTCCCTAGCAGAGGTCACAATTACAAGGCTGAATAAAGTTACTTTATGCAAGTCTCTCAATAACAAGTACCGTTATGACTCCATCATAGTTCATGTTGGTGTGAACGACTTGAGACATGATTGAGTTCTCTGAATATGTGTCTCAGGGAGGTATGTCCCTAGCTTTGAGCAGCATTTTACCCTTGCCTAGGATGATACCACAAATGATTGGCTTCAATAGTTGGCTACGTTTCTGGTGTCATTCTGCAGGGATCCAGTTCCTGTCATCCTGGGATGGCATGGTGGATGGACCACGCTGCATTGCCAGAGATGGACTTCACCTGACACCTCTAGGCTTTCAGTTGCTGCCTAAGGTGCTTGCCTCCCCCATAATGCCTTTTTTTTTAGGCAAGGTCACAAAAACAAAACTTCTGACGTGAAACAAACACAAAGAAACTAATGGTTATGCTGCTAAATGCTAGGAGTTTAAATCAGAAACTGCACTCTATGGAAGAACTCCTCTCCCTGGAAGATGTTGACATCTGTGTAGTTACAGAAACTTGGTTCAAGGCTGCAGTAAGTACCCCGGCCTTGCAAGGCTACAATGCCTTCCACACTTTCAGACCACAAATTGAAAGTGTGAGAACCAAAGGAGGTGGAGTGTCTATCTTCATTAAAGATAATTATGCCTCTAGACTGTTTAGACAAGATAACTCTATGGAGTTACTCCAAGTCCAAATTACTATGGGTAAGACCCCACTTCATGTCATCACCAGTTACAGGTCCTCTTGCATGAGCCAAGAAGCCCATACAGCTTATTTAGACCTACGTACTTGGGACAATTAAAGTACAACCTACCACCATAGTCATGGGTGATTTCAACTGTCCCTCCAATAATTAGGAAACTTAGATGAGCTTAAACTCACTCACATAAAAGTTCCTGGATGTTGTTATCTCAAATGCCCTGGAACAAATAGTGTAGCACCCCCACAAGGGGTTCTAATATTCTAGACCTGGCCCTCACCAATACAAGGGACCAGTGCAACTCCTCAAGTGTAGGGCGTGCACTGGTGAAATCTGACCATAATTCAGTTATTTTTGAACCAGAACTCCCCAAGGGAGAAGTCAGGCTAAAATGCTTCATGAATCTAACTATACCCTCCTAAAGGATGGTATAATCAACTTCCAAGCTTCAGTTCCCATAGATGGCATTGATGGCTATACTAAGGTATACACCGATGACCTGTATAAACATCTACACAAATGTATAAACATAGCTGTGCCTGTTAGGATTAAAGCAAGATTCTCAAGAAAAAAAAACATCCTGGTGGACATCTAACATTAATAGATTATACAGTAAGTAAAAGAAGCTGCTGTCTAAAAATACAGACGTGAGAACCCAGAAGTGGAAGAACACCCTCCTCAGCCTAAACAAGCAAATAAGACAACTCATAAAATCTTCAAAGAACAACTATGAGAAAAATTTAGCAACCATAGTCAAGGATAACCATAAGGCTTTCTTCAGCTACGTCAGCAGCCTAAAAGGTAGGTTCTGATGTGTGCTGAACTAATTGTGGATGGTATTGCACAGACTGACACTGTGAAAATTGCAAACCTGCTAGCAAACAGGCTTCATGAATACTTCACCCTCCTATCCCCGACAAGCATACCACAATCCATGTCTTCAACATCACCTCCTCCCTGCATCTCCAAAGTGCAAGTCTTCAATGCTATCTCCAAGACTAAAAACACAGCCTCCATGAGACCAGATGGCATTCTGGACTATTTTCTTAATGTTCTTAAACAAGAGCTAGCTATTCCATTAGGCACCCTATTCAACCACAGCCTGAGTACTGGCCTTGTCCCCACTGAATGAAAAACAGAATCTGTTATCCCCCTCCACAAGGGTAGCTTAGCAACAGATCTGGGTAACTATAGACCCATAAGTTTAAACAGTCTCATCTGTAAGGCAATAAAACAAATCATCATGGATCTCATAAATAAGGATATAGGCAACCTCCAAACCCTAAATCTGTCCAAGTTCGGTTTTGTCAAGGGTAGATTGTGCATGCTAAACCTGGTGGACTTCTTTGAGAATGTGACAAGAGCCATAGAGGATGGCAAAGCTGCACACACAGCCTATCTTGACTTGGCCGATACCTTCAACACAATCCCACATTTGGGCATCATTGACAAACTAACCCAGTTGAATATCAACTGCTATGTTGTCAGCTGGGTTGTAAACTGGCTCACAGATCGACAACACTCAGTCAAAGGGAGAGACTTCACCTCTATCAGCAAACTTGTCACCAGTGGGGTCCCACAAAGTTTAGTGCTGGGCTCCCTATTGTTTGGCATATACTTCTCAGAAGTCCAGGCCAAAATGGATGGGCTGTGGCTAACCAAGTTTGCCAATGACTGCAAATTCGGTGCTATCATTGAATCTCCTAGAGATGTCAGCGTTCTTCAAAAGGGGCTTACACAGACCAGTGATTGGCGCCAAGGCCATGGTCTTAAACGAAATGCTAAAAAAATGCATCATCATTCCCTTCAATAAAAACAATGTCCCTGCTGATTAGAAAATAATGTTATCAGTAGGTATAGTGATGTCTATTACTAGCCATGATTTCATAATGTTATCAGTAGCTATAGTGATGTCTATTACTAGCCATGATTTCATAATGTTATCAGTAGCTATAGTGATGTCTATTACTAGCCATGATTTCATAACATTATCAGTAGCTATAGTGATGTCTATTACTAGCCATGATTTCATAACATTATCAGTAGCTATAGTGATGTCTATTACTAGCCATGATTTCATAACATTATCAGTAGCTATAGTGATGTCTATTACTAGCCATGATTTCATAACGTTATCAGTAGCTATAGTGATGTCTATTACTAGCCATGATTTCATAATGTTATCAGTAGCTATAGTGATGTCTATTACTAGCCATGATTTCATAACGTTATCAGTAGCTATAGTGATGTCTATTACTAGCCATGATTTCATAATGTTATCAGTAGCTATAATGATGTCTATTACTAGCCATGATTTCATAACGTTATCAGTAGCTATAGTGATGTCTATTACTAGCCATGATTTCATAATGTTATCAGTATGTATAGTGATGTTTATTACTAGCCATGATTTCATAATGTTATCAGTAGGTATAGTGATGTTTATTACTAGCCATGATTTCATAATGTTATCAGTAGGTATAGTGATGTTTATTACTAGCCATGATTTCATAATGTTATCAGTAGGTATGGTGATGTCTATTAATAGCCATGATTTCATAACGTTATCAGTAGCTATAGTGATGTCTATTACTAGCCATGATTTCATAACGTTATCAGTAGCTATAGTGATGTCTATTACTAGCCATGATTTCATAATGTTATCAGTAGGTATAGTGATGTTTATTACTAGCCATGATTTCATAATGTTATCAGTAGGTATAGTGATGTTTATTACTAGCCATGATTTCATAATGTTATCAGTAGGTATAGTGATGTTTATTACTAGCCATGATTTCATAACGTTATCAGTAGCTATAGTGATGTTTATCACTAGCCATGATTTCATAACGTTATCAGTAGCTATAGTGATGTCTATTACTAGCCATGATTTCATAACGTTATCAGTAGCTATAGTGATGTCTATTACTAGCCATGATTTCATAATGTTATCAGTAGGTATAGTGATGTCTATTACTAGCCATGATTTCATAACGTTATCAGTAGCTATAGTGATGCCTATTAGCCATGATTTCATATCATTATCAGTAGCTATAGTGATGTTTATTACTAGCCATGATTTCATATCGTTATCAGTAGCTATAGTGATGTTTATTACTAGCCATGATGCCATAATGTTATCAGTAGCTGTAGTGATGTTTATTACTAGCCATAATTTCATAATGTTATCTGTAGCAATAGTGATGTCTATTACTAGCCATGATCTCATAATGTTATCAGAAGCTATAGTGATGTCTGTTACTAGCCATGGTTTCATAACATTATCAGTAGCTATAGTGATGTATTTTACTAGCCATGATTTAATAACATTATCAGTAGCTATAGTGATGTCTGTTACTAGCCATGGTTTCATAACATTATCAGTAGCTATAGTGATGTCTCTTACTAGCCATGATTTCATAACGTTATCAGTAGGTATAGTGATGTCTATTACTAGCCATGATTTCATAACATTATCAGTAGCTATAGTGATGTTTATTACTAGCCACAATTTCATAGCATTACCTGTATCTATATTGATGTTTATTACTAGCTGTAGTTTCATAACATTACTGGCATGGCTATAGTGATGCATATTACTAGCCATAATTTCATAACATTATCTGTAGCTATAGTGATGTCTGTTACTAGCCACAATTTCATAACGTTATCAGTAGGTATAGTGATGTTTATTACTAGCCATAATTTCATAGCATTGTCGGTGGCTATCATGTTTATTATTAGCCATGATTTCATAGCATTATTGGAATGGCTAGAGGTGGTCCAATAACCATACATTTAGTTGTTTATCTGCATGGGCATTGCATATCTTCTCTATCTCTCTTACCTGGCCACCCAGTCATTCCTTTTCTTTTCTCCAACTTTTACTATTTCATTTTCAGATTTCTGCAATATAACAGAATTGCATTCTTGCTAGATTATGTCTTTCTCAAGGTCTTTCCCTTCTTCTCTGTCTCTGCTTACCTATTTCTCCTTACCTGATCATTTTTGTTGTGCTGAGGTACAAGGAGTTGGAGCTCACTCCATTGACCCTTGCTGCACTTGGGCTCACTAGACTCCCATATCGTACACCAGTACCCACTCACCCTCACATCCGCTACATTTATACCCAGATATCCTCGTCCCTAATAGACATCAATCATTCTCTTTCTCCTCTAGCCAATCTCACTTCTATTTTTCCATTCTTTTTCCCCTCCTCCCATCCTACATCTCTACCTTTTCCCATAACTCACACCAACCCATTCGATTCTCTTAACTGTATTTCATTTTATTTTACTAAATCCCCATTGTAACTTATAATCCTGCACTCTGTGCTAACACTGATGTCTACGCTCACTTACTCTCCCTTATCCTCTTCTCTACTTTATTCCATCATCCTCCTTTTCTCCCCAATTCTACTCTAATCTCATCACTTTCTTTAACAGTATTTTTGCCCATAACTACTCTCCTACCTCACGTTCCACCTTCTCCCACCTCCAATCCTCAACCCTCGTACTGCTCACCCTACTCCAGCAACATCCATCTGTCAAACTCTATATACACGTCTCTCATGCAAATTCAAATAAAGTATCACATCTCAACCTCAAAATCAAATGAACCCATATATATGCCTTTAAATTTCACTTACTGTTGTTAGTAACTCCTCCTCTTCTATTGTCTACATTCATCCTACATATGTCAACTGTATCACCCAAAATTTTGCTAATATCTGTTTTTACATACCTCCCAGTCCACAGAGCATTTCATGCATCCTCCTTTACAAACAATCTTTGAAGGACTAATTTCCCTCATCTCAATTACCATGTAAAACTCATAACAAAATTCAGACAACTATTCCCTATCACAGATTTCACCACAGAATTCCACTTTGCGAAGATATATGCTCCTCCCTGGTCAACATGAACACACCATCAAAAGCACTGTCATCCACCTCTCTACCTCTGCTCATCTTCATAAACTAACATCAGCCTACCACTGTCTTAAATCTATACACATCAACATAAGAAGTCTAACTAACAAAATAACAAAGCTTTATGCCTGGTTAACATCAGAATGTCCAGACATCCTGCTAAAATCTGAAATCTGGTTGAGGCGAAAAATTAAAGATGATGAAATTACTCCCTCTGGTTTTAATAGCTATAGACTGGATCAGAAACTTAAAAAAGACAGGGACATTGCAGTAATGTACTTTAACAAGCTTGAGCTGTCATTTTACCATCTAGACCCTTGTCAAAAAGGCAGAGTTAATTATCTCCCTACTTTATTGTGATAACCATAAAGCATTACGCGTTATTGTTGCAAATATTTCTCCCAGCAATAAAATCTCTACTGTTGAAAGCTTGCTGTCTTGAAGAACGACCACCATTTCATATGAAACAATCATCCTTTATGATCTAAATATTGACTGCCTTGTTCTCATCTGTAATCCCAACAGACTAAACAAGAATATCAACAGAATATCTATAATAAACCTGATACTAACTTTTAGTCCCTATAAAGACCCCTCATCTGGTACTCTTAACAGATACTTTCAGTGACCAGTTTCTCATCTATGTCATTTGAAGTTACATCCCAAATCAGAAAAGTCATCACTACAATGAGGCTCATAACCTTTCCAATTTTAACAAGGTTTCATAGCCACACTGAGGGCTATCAACTAGAATGTTCTCATGGAAGTACCTGTAGATGAGGCCATCTTACTATTTAGCAGATATTTTCTTGAAGTATTCAAATCACAAGCTCTACTCATTAGAAAATAAATTGAATTCAACATTGCCCTTTGGTTTACAGGTGATACAAAAAATGATGCAAAAAAGGGGCAAAACAAGAAACCCTCATGATAAAATAGATGTCCCTGCTAAACCTTCACAACTTCAGATGCCTTAGAAACCTTTTATAAACATAAAGTCAAATATAATAAAAACAATGCTACTCTAGCTTATAATATACAATACAACCATCAAAATAACCCATAACTATTTTGGAAGTCCATCAAAAATCTTCTATACCCTGGCAGAAGCCAACAGTCCAACCCCAGACCAGACACAGAACCCAACCATAGTGTCTGTCCATTCAATTCTAAATTTATCAATACCATTACATTTCTAATCAATACCATATCCAACAATTCCAAACTGTGTCACAGACAAGCTAACTTTCACCTCTGTTCCCACTTCCACTGCAAAATATTTCCTTAAACTAAAGGCTATTACTTTAGCCAGTGATAAACTGCTAGTTAAATACCTACAAATGTCAGGCAATAGCCGACCCAGTTTCTTTAGTTATAAATAGATCTATGCAAGATTCAGATGCACCTTCCCCATGATAAAAAAACATATCACATTTCCCTGCAAAGGTAGCACATCTGCTGATTTGAGTAACTACAGACCCATGGCTATACTTTCCCCATTTTCAAAAATGTTAGAAAGGTGTATTTACCACACATGTCTTAAACATATTATCTGCATTACCATCTCCCCACCCAACTGCCCCATTACATTTCAGCAGCACCATAAAATGCAGTAACATGTCTGCTCTCAGAGTTATCCAAAGCCTTTCAACACAATATCACACAAGACTGGCATCACTATCTGCCTTAAACTCCTCCACAGTATCACACAAGACTGGCATCACTATCTGCCTTAAACCCCTCCACAGTATCAGACAAGACTGGCATCACTATCTGCCTTAAACCCCTCCACAGTATCAGACAAGACTGGCAAAACTATCTGCCTTAAACCCCTCCAAAGTGTCACACAAGAATGAAATCACTATCTGCTTTAAACCCCTCCACAGTATCACACAAGACTGGCATCACTATCTGCCTTAAACCCCTCCACAGTATCAGACAAGACTGGCAAAACTATCTGCCCTAAGCCCCTCCACAGTATCAGACAAGACTGGCAAAACTATCTGCCTTAAATCCCTCCAAAGTATCACACAAGAATGACATCACTATCTGCTTTAAATCCCTCCACAGTATCACACAAGACTGGCATCACTATCTGCTTTAAACCCCTCCACAGTATCATACAAGACTGGCATCACTATCTGCCTTAAACCCCTTCACAGTATCACACAAGACTGGCATCACTACCTGTCTTAAACCCCTCCACAGTATCAAACAAGACTGGCATCACTATCTGCTTTAAACCCCCCCACAATATCACACAAGCCTGGCATCACTATCTGCCTTAAACCCCTCCACAGTATCACACAAGACTGGCATCACTATCTGCTATAAACCCCTCCACAGTATTACACAAGACTGGCATCACTATCTGCCTTAAACCCCTCCACAGTATCACACAAGACTGGCATCACTATGTGCCTTAAACCTTTTCACAGTATCACACAAGACTGGCATCACTATCTGCTTTAAACCCTTCCAAAGTACCACACAATACAGGCATCACTATCTGTCTTAAACTGTTCACTGTCTTGATTTAAAAGCTACTTTACCAATAGATCACAAGCTGCTAAATGGAAGTCCTGCTACTCTCTTTTCTGATATAACTCTGAATATTCTGTAATACCGTCTGGCTTATCTAAATGTGCTATTCCCTTAGTTAATGTATAAAGAAAAGGGATTGCCAAGTATTCTGGATGTCTTCTACAATCACTGGTATATTACACATGGATTAATTTGGTGCCAGCTCTCTTATCCTTTCTTAAGAAACACATTTAATAACACAACTGCTTTGTCATTATTAGGTAAGCACTTTCAGCAACTCACTGCCATCTTAAATGAAACATTGCAGGTACTCCACCATTATTCTTAAGTTGCTGTCACAGGAGACATTAATTTCATCCATAGTTAACACTTTCAGACAGCTCACATCCATCATGGAGTAAACATTCCAACTGTATCAACGCAACTCTTGAGTTATTACAGCAAACTTTTCCAGTATAAAGAGTACAGGCCCATCAAGACAGTTCTTACATGGGTGCAAACTGATAATTATTTGATTTTTACATTTAACATATTTTAATAGTTTCATTGCACATGATAAGAGGAGCACCTACAGCACCACATACAGACAGAAGAAACTGAAGAAAAGTATAATAAAACTGATGTTCTGACAGATAACTGCAGGTTTGCCTGATAGTATAATTTTAACTGATGCACTTCTGTATAATTCTGGTAGTGTGCTGAGTTCATCTTGCTTGCTATGCCCTGTTTCCATGTTTTCATCACAGCCAGGATAAAGGACTGCCAAGGGAATTCTCTTCTGTTAACTGCTTATTCTGACTATGTCTGCTAGTCTGGAGGGCAATTCTTGAATGTTTTCAGGAATGAAATGTGATGCTTATGATGGAATTCAACAATTTTAGTTTAAAATGCACCCTGTGCACTCCTGTGGTTTCACTTTGTTTGGCTGAAGTTTTTTGTTTGGTTTCCAGGACGTCTGCTGCTGCCCCATAGCTCACCCCTTGTATATCAATGATAATATGGCAGCTCAGTGGTTTAACGGCTAACATTGTCACCTCACAGCAAGAGGTTCTTTGGTTCAATTCTTGACTGGGGTACCTTCTGTGTGGAGTCTGCATGTCCTCCCTGTGATCACATGGGTTTCCTCTGGGTGTTCCGGTTTCCTCCCACATTCCAAAGATATGCATCTGGAGCATTTCTCCCCCGGCCTCTTCTGAGAATGGAATCTGTCCCAATCTGAATTTTCCCAGTAAGCAAACATTAAATAAATAAATAATATTTGCTTCTTACAGAGTTAGATTTTCATCTATATGTACATGTCTGGCCTCTGCTGCTATTTTTTCTGTTGAGATATTTTGGGGGTGATCAACTTTGTTGTAAAAAATGATTTTGAGAAGTTTGAATTTCATAATTTATTAATTTAAGAATTTAAAAATACAAATATTTAAAAACAGTCCTGATTCTTTCTGGCTTATTTCCCATCCTATACCTGCACACCATCAGTGGTTCGAGTGGATAATTTTTAAATTGTAAAGATTAAAAGAAAAATAAATCTCTCATTGGCTTTGAGTGCAGCAAAAAAGACTGCAATACCCTGGTTGTGCAAGCAATGGTAATTTCATATAACGTGCATTCACCCTGCCCTGCAGCCTACAGTACAGTGCCCTGTTATCCCGCTATGGAGAATCCAAAAATCTGACTGCCTGAGGTCTCACTGAATTCACATCTTTTTTAGAAACAATTTCAAAATTCTATTTATTGTTGGTATATCTGCCATTACTCTGCCTTACTGTAGAGATGATGCTGCTGTTTAAAAGCCCACCAGAACTGCTTAACTTAATACTCCCCCTCTAAACTCTTAACACTATCTCTCAATCTGTTTTCTTTTTATTATTCTGCACACTCCATTTTCAAACCACATACTCTTGGACACAAAACCACATTCTCTTATACTTTCCCTCTTACCCTATCCTTCCTACTTGCTAGTTTATAATCTATTGCTTCCCCTGTCTATTTTTTCTTCCTAGGCACCCACTCATAAACCTCCTATCAACTGATTGATTTTCTTTTTCTTCTTGAAAACTCTCTGACCATTGTAGCCCCACTCTGTTTGCCCTTGCTATGCTCAGACTCACTCTGCTACCCTGCCCCATTCCCACCCACCCTCACTTTCCTTTAACTTATAGTTATCCATTCATAGCTCCTCCTCTACAATTAACCAATCACACAGCAGAAACCCAAGCTACACTCACAATAACCAACTTAGCTACTAACCCAATTAAATTCAGGTACTAGATACACACCCATAACTACCCTCACAGCTACTAAGCCCCAAATCACCCTCATACCCCTCCCTTACAAGCAAAATATATTTACATTATCTTACCCCTTTACACCTAAGAATTCTAATGTTCAAAATGCACTCCCTACAAGCATTACTTATTATAATTCTCTTTATAGTAACCCACCTCACTTCCTGCCAAAATAACCTCAACCACAACCAGCACTGTAAATCTCTTACCCAGATCTATTCCATCATAGCTACTTAATTTTCATTTCACATCTCTTCCACAATATACAATCACTCTAACTTAGACCTGACCCCATTTAAGATTCCACTCTAGCCTACAAAAGGCCATATCACCATCCAATACAACCTACTTATCAACAAATACCTCCAGACTATAGGGAACATTGCTTCTCAATAATATGCAGTGGAGATATTCATCCGTATCCTGGACCTTCACCCACCCCCAATAGTGACATAAATCAGCCTACATGTATCCTAAATTCTCTTAAAAAAACCCATGACCTCTTAGTTCTTAACATTAACATAAGAAGTATGCTTAACAAACCTGATGAAATGCATGCATCACTTTCCTTTTATGCCACATAAACAGGACAATGAATTACTTCCCCCAGGCTACAACCTACTTAGAAAAGACCGTACATCCAAAAGAGGAGACAGTGCCATCTTGCTTTTCAAAAATAACCTCACAGTTGACCATATTAACATAAATATCCCTATTTGCAATAATGTTGAAACCCTATTTGTAAAGGTACAAATTAACCCTCAAAAACAGCTGAATATACTAGGTTCATATATCCCTCCCAGTGACGATATTAATACACTAGAATCCATAATCCATTGGGCATCAGAATTCCTTCACCATGAAACACTGATTTTAGGTGACTTCAACATTGACTGGACTTCAATAAACTCACCCCTCCCCTCTTCTCACTTAAACCTACTCGGCTTCACTCAACTTATTCAAACTCCAACCAGAATAGACAGAGCTACCAAAAATATTCAATTTTAGACTGGATCCTCACTTACTGCCCATCCAAGACACAACACTCAAGTACATTACCATTACCTGAGACCCTAAGTGACCACCTCCCTACCTTTCTGTTAAGACAACAAATTAAACTCACAAAAACTACTGTAGCTCCCTCAAACATATATGATACAAAAAGAATTTCAGAGCAGATGACCTAATAACAGCAGAAACAACTGTAACTGGTCACCTCTCTCAAGCCTCCCCTTCAACAAGGCAGTAGACTACTTTAATTCCACCTTTCTGAACATACTTGACCAACTTGCCCCTCCAAGAATAATTCATACAAAGTTTAACTCTGCTCCCTGGCTCACCAAAAGTACCTGGCTTCTACTAAAACAAAGGGACAAAGTACAAAATACCTGGCATCATAACAGGGAACTATTCCTTGAATTAAGAAATAAGGCTAAAAAGCAGATAAGAATGGATAAGAAACCCCATTACTCAAATATACAAACCAAGCATAAAGCTAACCTGCAGAAATTCTGGGCAGCCTGGTAAAACTATTACCCCACCCCTAACATTGACACATCTACAAATAACATTGTAACATAATTCAATCAATATTTTAAAGATGGCAAAAATCCTCATCTCCTATAACCCTCCCAAATCTGCCTAATTCCCCAACCAACCAAAACTATTTCTCCCTCCAAATCCAGACCAGCATCATCTTCAGATACATAACCAAATTAAAACCCACTAATCTAGCAGCTGATAAACCCCTAGCAGAATACCTCTGGATCGCAGCCAAGGCTATTTTTCATACCTGGTCTCTATAATTATAAATAGGGTCAATTTCCAAGCAACAAGTCCCACTCCTCTGGAAAGTGTCATATATAATACCTCTACACAAAGGGGGTGACTAAATTGAATTATCTAACTACTTTCCAATAGCCATACTATCCACACTGTCAAAAATACTAGAAAAATGTATACATTCCCAAATACTAAAATACCTTCTATCCAACAATCTCCTAGCTGGAACTCAACACAGGTTTTGCCCAGGCTACAGCACCAACACTACCCTTATCAGCTTCACCAACCATGTTAATCAACATAGGAATGCATTTGATACTGTCTCCCATAACAAACTACTGACTTCTGTCTCAGAACATAAACTAAATAACTCTGCACTCCTATGGTTTAAGGACTATCTTTCAAAGCACAAGCAAGCCGTTATGTGGCAGGACTCTCTATCCCCCTTTCTCCTTGTCTCCTTAGGTGTGCCCCAAGGATCTATACTCAGACCCCTGCTCTTCTTAATAGTCACCAACAACGTTCATAAAGCCACTCTCCATGCAAGCTTAGTTCAATACGCTGACGACTCTACCCTAATCTGTTCAGCTCCCCTCTCTCCAACTCCTAAAGAAAACAACCCAAGAATCCTTCACAGCCATTGAAACCTGTTTATCTGACTCTCAATTAATACTCAACTCCCCCAAAAATGCTCTTTCACCCCTCCAGTGCTACAGATCCCATTCCCCCTTTTACAATTATCACCTCCAACAACACCATTATTGCACCAGTTGCACATACCAAGCTACTAGGTGTCATTGTTGACCAAAACATGAAATTCGACATGGACATAGCTTCACACCATAACAAAAGTGCTTAAAAAAACTAGGTACACTCTATAGATGTAAAAACTATCTCACCCCCAATAATAAATCTATCATAGCAAGAACCCACTTACTCTTCACATTACTCTATGAGTCACCTGTTCTAGTAAACCTAAATAAAGGCGATTTAAACAAACTATCCACTTGTTACAACAAGACAGTTAAATTTGCTACTGATTCCTCCGACATATCTCACCATTGCTTAGCCCTCCAAAAACTATCCTGGCTTAAATTACCAAACTTACTGACCCTAAACCAACTTGCTCTAGCTCACCAAATTCTTTACCATCCCAACAAAACCCTAACCTTACATGGCTTAATTAGCAATTACTCTAATAGCCAACTGCTATGGTCTACCAACAAAGGGTTGGTTGAAGTTTCCAAAAACAGATACATCTCAGGAGACTCCCTTTACTCCTGCACTATTGCAAAGATGTGGAAATTTCTCCCTCTTGAAAATTAGGACTCAGGCAAGCCCCATGTAATACAAACTATACCATTGTTCATTGTATTATGTATTACGTTACTCTTCTAGTGAATGTCATTATACATAGCTATGTCTTGTATATTCATGTTCCTTCCTGTACTACTTATACTCATGTGAGACTGTCTAAAGAATTTTATATATTTCTTTTACAAAATTGTGTACATTGATGGCTTATCATAATGTATGGAGCTTATCTCCCCAGGCCTCCACTTAAAATGGGTAACCTTGACCAGTCTGACTTTCCCGGTAAACAAATGTAAAAATAAATAAATAATGCTGGGACCCTTTCCCTAACTGTGTTTTGCTTTAACCCTAATTCTGGAAGTAAAAGCTGAGAGCTGTGTCTGGGATCTGCTCTGCTGACAATTGTGTCTAACAAAGTATGCAATCCCCTCCCCTGCTTTTAATATTTGGTACTGTAATGAGCAGCTAAGCAACATTTTTAGTTGTTCAAGGAGCAGCCTAAGGGTGTGGTTTATGGCTGCCAAGGTGCCAGTGTCTCTCCAGTTCTCTATAATTACTAAAGTGGAATGTGTAAATTGTGGGGTTATTCTTTTATCCTGTTTTGTATTGCTGTACTGCAGCATTGATTGATATGAATTAATTTATAGTGAGTTGACTCTGTGGTATAGAAGGATAAAGCCCCGACAGTTCAAAGGTTCAAAGGAAGAGTAACAAATTACAGTCCTAAAGTGGGTCAGTGAGCAGTTTGTGTTGTGCAGGTAAGAGTTTCAATTTGAACAACTCAGGCTAACATGACTTGCAGAAATAAGTAATAGTCATGAAAAATGAACATTGCTAAATTCAGAATCACTCTCCTACCTTCTTTGACTATCAAGCCTAACTGTCCCAGATCTTTTCTCAAACAAGGTATCCATCTCTTGGCTAGATGTCCTCATTTCTTGCCTTCTTTCTGTCACTCCCAAGTCTGCTTTAACAAACGGTATTCTGCTTTCCTACATGTTACTGAACCAGCAAAAATGTGTTATCCTTGACCTGCTTTGCAAATGGGACTTCCTTAGCTTTTGCTCTGATGTCCTTATTTCTTCATCTGTCTCCCATTGTGCATCATGTGACCCTTATGATGTTTTGCACATTATTGTTTCACACATCGATGAGTTCTCATGTTTGTCCCTCACTGACAGGTGATACATTCAGCGAAGCCCCAAAGGTACCAACACAGATTCTACCCACTAGCCCTTCGTATTTTTTGTCCACCTTTCCCTGTTCTCTACTTTACCTGGTCCTTCCTGTCCTCTCTCTGTTTTTTAACCACATCAATTACCTATCATTATGGACAGACACTTTCCCACAGTTTCTACAGCCAGCCTGGTTGACCTAGAATCTAGGCTCTCTCACTCTTCAGTCTGTTCATGTGATACTAAACAGGTTGTCATGCACACCTCACCTCCTGCACCTACCAAACCAGCAACACATAAACCTACATATGTAGGTTTATGAACCTGCTAAAATGGCAGCACCTTGTGTGTCAGTAGCTACTCTAGCTCCCAATGTGGACTTTGTATTTGCGTAGGATTTGTGTTGATTTGTCATCCATTTGGGAGGCACTTTTGGCTGGTTCAGTGTGCGGTTGCATGCAGCTGCAGTGTCTGGGTTATTTCATTTGAATTGCTTTGTTTTTGCATTGTACGGGCAACATTGGCTGTGTCATGGCAGTTAGGACCTCAGGAGGAGAGTTGTGCACAGTGTGGATAGTGGAGACACAATTTTTATCTGATGTGTTGATGCTGGATCTACATTTGGATTTGTCGGGTTGGATAGACCGAACTGGATTTTTGGGATGTTGCTGCACTGGAGACTGAATCGGTGGTGTGGATGGTAAAGTTTGTGAGGCAATCGTTGGTGTGACTATGGCAGTGCAGGCCTTCATGTGGCTGTAGTTATGCCAAATTGCTGTAGCGGTAACCTGACATTGTTGCTACCAGAGTTAATTAAGTCCAGATCTGAATTTTTGAATTATGTTGTCAGATGGGACTGGACTGAGACTTGATTTATGGCTGGTGTTGGAGATGGAGCTGGTGGAAGTAAGGATGGTGAGGATGGCTGTAGTCACTGTATCATCACTGTGATGAACTGAGCATGGTTGAGAAGCTTCTGTGCCTTCAGATGTCTCGGACTCTGTTGTTGTTTATGTGCATTTGTCTCTGTGTTTTGTTTCTGTGTTTATGCCTGTTTATGCTGTACATGAGCTTAGAGAATTAAATTAGGTTCAGCTGTGCACTTTTTGTTGTGTGGTCTGAATGACAATAAAGTTTTACTTGACTCAATGTGAAGGCCCTTACCAGAAGCTTACCAAAATACCAGAGACCTCCCAAACACAAACACAAGCATGATTCACATAATACATCCTCTGCAGAGCATAGCACACATAATATATCACACACTAGTGTCTCACCAGTCAAGACCCTAAGGCATAACGCAAAAACAAACATCTTAGTCATAGGCGACTCAGTTGTGAGACACAAAGATGTCCCTCACACCAGGCTGGATAAGGAAAAGTCACGGTCAGTTGTCTGTCTGGTGCCAGGATTTGCCACGTCACACACACACTCAAGTCTGTCGACAACAGGTACTATTAGGACTCAGTCATAGCCCATGTTGGTGTGAATGACTTGAGATGTACTTCACTTGACTATATGAAGAGAGACATGACTAGCTCTCTGATTATGTGACTCAGGAAGATATGTCCCTAGCCTTAAGCAGCATTTTACCTTCATCTAGAATGATACCTCAATACAAACAAAAATGATTGACTTCAACAATTGACTTAGTTTCTGGTGTCATTTAAAGGGGATCCAGTATCTGTCAGCCTGAGATTATATGGTTGATAGACCTTGATGCTTTGCCAGAGATGGTCTTTTTCTGTCACCCCTGGGGTTTCATTTACTGGGTAAGGTTGTTGCCACCCCCATAGTGCCTTTTTTAGGAGATTCACCAAGAATAAAATTTCCGATGTAAAAATACACTCTAAAAACAACCTCAAGGTTATGCTGCTAAATGCTAGGAGTCTAAACCAGAAACTGTATTCACTGGAAGCAGCCCTCCCCTTGGAAGGTGCTGACATTTATGTAGACACTGAGACCTGGTTTAAGGCTGTGGACAGCATCCCAGCTATACCAGGTTACATTTTCTTCCACATGTTCAGACCACAAACTGAAGCCAATAAAGGAGGTGGTCTATCAATATTCATTAAAGATAAATACACCTCTAGACTGGTTAAACAGCACGATTCCCTTGAATTACTTCAGGAGTAACTGACTGTAGGTAAGACCCCTCTTCTGGTCATTACCAGCTATAGGACCCCCTCCATGAATCAGGACATCCACTCAGCCAACTTGGATCTACTTGAGTCAATCAAGATACAAACAAGCACCCTGGTTTTGGGTGACTTTAATTACCCATCCATTGACTGAATAAATTATATGTGTTTTGACTCGCTTGCCCAAAGGTTCCTGGACTTTGTTAACTCCAATACCCTGGTTGACATGCCCACAAAAGACTCAAATATCCTGGATCTGGTACTCACCAAAAAGGGGGACCATTGCACCACCCCCAATGTATGGCCATCCCTGATGAGGTCCGACCACAAATCAGTCTCGCTAGAAGTAACTATAACACAAGAACCCCCCTCCCCTTACCAACAGCTAGACTAAAAACTTCTCAAAGGCCAATTAAAACCTCTTACATGACAGGATAAATAGTTTTATAGCCCCTCCCCCAATGATGTAACAGACATGTGTGCTGAGTTATATACCAATGCTTTATACGAGCACCTGCACAATTGTATTGACTCTGCCATACCTAACAGAACTAAAGCAAGATCTTTAAGGAAAAACAAACCTGCCTAGTGGACAACTGCCATTAATAGGCTATACAATAGGAGAAAGAAATTGCTGTCTAAGAGTAGTAAGGAATGGTTTCAAAACTGGAAACACTCCCTCCTCAACTTAAACAAGCAAATAAGACTCCTAGTGAAGTCCTCCAAAGCTAACTACAAATCCAAATTAGCTTCCCTAACTAAAGATAACCACAAGGTGTTCTTTAGTTACATCCGTAACCTCAAAGGTAAGGCCCTGAGTTAAGCTGAACTCATAGTTAATGGCACTACACATACAGAACCTGTGAATATAGCAAACTTGCTGCCTCACTGGTTCAGTGAAAACTTCAATCCCCTGTCCCAGCTGCATATACCCAAAAGCATCCTTAACACCTGTACCCCACCTTGTATCTTTAAGGAGCAGGACTTAAACGCCCTCTCCAAAGCCAAAAACACAGCCTCTATGGGACCAGACAAGATCCCAGGCTGTGCTCTACATGGGTTAAAACAGGAATTAGCATCAGCATTGAGCATGCTTTCAATCACAGCCTAAGCACTGGCTTCATCCCAGCAGAATGGAAAACAGCTACTGTCATCCCTTTGCACAAAGGGGGTGCATCAGTGGACCGCAGGAACTATAGATTCATTAGCCTGACCAGCCCTATCTGCAAGGCCATGGAACAAATCTTCATGGATCTTATTAACAAAGATATAGGTAAACTCCAAATGCTCGACCCCACCCAGTTTGGCTTTGTGAAGGGGAGATCATGTCTGTTAAATTTGGTGGACTTCCTCAAGACAGTCACCAAATCCCTAGATGAGGGTAAATCTGTGCATACGGCCTACCTAGACTTAGCTAAGGCCTTTGACACAATCCCCCACTCAGGCATCATTGATAAACTCACACAGCTGGGTATCAATGCATATATTGTAAGGTGGGTTGCAAACTGCCTCACTGATAGAACTCATACAGTCAAAGTAGGGGACTCCACCTCCTCCAGAAGACCTGTAACCAGTGGTGTTCCACAAGGATCAGTTCTGGGACCCCTACTGTTTGGAATCTACTTCTCAGAAGAGCTGGCTCAAACTAAAGTACTGTGGCTGATAAAGTTTCCTGATGACTGCAAACTGGGAGCAGTCATTGAAACCCCTAGTGATGTCAACATCCTTCAAGAAGGTCTTATGCAGACTAAAGACTGGTGCCAAAGTCAAGGTCTTAAACTTAATGCAAAAAATGCATTATCATCCCCTTTGGCAAGGGAGATGTTCTTGCAAACTACCACATCAATAACAATACCCTAAGCACACAGTCAGTGGTGAGAGATTTGGCCATACAGGTCGACAGAAACCTTAACTTCATTGACCATGTCTCCACAGTGGTAAGAAGGCCATTTTATATTGTTCATCTCATAAGTAAGGGCATTGCCTCCAGAAAAAAGAGGTTATAAACCCCCTGTACTCTTCCCTCATCAGGCCAATAATAGAGTACAGTGCTCCCTTTGGTATGTTCCTTTCCAAACATCTGCAGTAATTGGAGAGACCACAGAGGTTCCTTACATAGAAAATTCATGGTCTTTGAGATCTATCTTATGTGGACAGACTGAAATCATTGTCACTTTACTCTATGCCATACAGACTGCTCAGAGGCAACCTGTGCCTTGCATATAGAACAATCTCTGACCCTGATTTAATGGAAATGCTGCACATTTGCAAGTCAAATGTCACATGGGTCACTCGCTCAAAGGACCTTTACCTGGTATGTGACACAAACAGAGCTTGCTGGAGAGAATGATTTGTCTTACAGTGGTTGCCTACCTTTGGAACAAGCTTCATAAAGCCCCTCATTGGCCCTATTTAAGCATAATTTGGAAGATTGGATGGGTAACTGGAAATTCATCCTGGAAGTTCCACTTGTATCCCTCTTGAATGGTGCAATAGGTGCTGATTTTAGTGTCTGCTTGAACCAAACACCATTGGGAACACGGATTGGACTTGGCTAGGCTTGAAACGGCTCTGGGGCCATTAGCCTAGTAATCTCCTATGATCCTATAATCTTACATTTTAGATTCTTTGGCATTCTTCTACATACTGCGTATGACACTTTGTGCCATTTGGCTACAGCACTTTTGATTCTAACTTTGACTTTCACATTCAGATTTAATTTCTCCTCAACCACGCCTCCCAGATTCTTAAAGCTGTTAACCTGTTCTGTTTTTCCAATCTCAGTTTTCAGCTTGCCTGCATTTGCTGCCATGACCCCTGTTTTGTTTGTACTCAGTTTTATCCCATGGATCTTCAGTTTTGCATTTAAGACTCCTGTCATTTGCTGAAGATGCTCTTCTCAGTTGTTTGTTGTGCTGAATAATTTGTATACAGTAGCTTTGTTTATGTGTTCTGTCTAACCGTTTTGCTAATGTAGTCCATCCCTATTGTAAACAGAAAAGTTTTCAGAGTGCACCCTGATCCACAACCACTCCCACCAGGAACCCATCTCTGAATTTGAACAATGTTTGTATTTTTGCAACTGGATCCTTGTACAGAGCTTACACTAATTCTATCAAAGTTTCTGGGACACTTAACCACACCAGGACTGCCCAAATCAACTTTCTTGGACCTTGTTATATGCTTTTTCCACATTTAGGAACACTCAGGTGGCCACTTTTATCATTGCTACTTTTTCTCCATTACTTGTATTACAATAAACATTGGGTAAGGTGTAGTACATTCTGATCTCATCTCCCATCTTAGTTTCTATTTCTCTTTATATTCTTTTATCATTTATCCTGTCCAGCATTTTCATGCCCTGTAACAAGAGTTTAATACCTTTCTACTGCCTGTGGCTGTAAATATCCTCTTTGTTCTTATACAATAGCACTAGAATGCTTATTCTGTAGTCATCTGGGATATGACTCTCTCTCTCTCTCTCTCTCTCTCTCTGTCTCCATACTGAGAAGAGTACTCTCAGGGACTATTTCTTCCATAATGTACCCAACATCTCAATCACATCTGCTGTAACTTCATCGGAGGACGACATTTTCCCTGACTTCATTTTTCTTACTGCTGTTCTTAGGTCTTCTATGGGGGGCTCCTCTTCTTCTTTCATCATGGGCTGTGTCTGGGGCAGTAGAGCTTCTGTGAGGCTTTTTCCAGTCAGAAATCTCTTGAAGGTATTCCTCCCATCTGCCTTTGCTGTCCTCTAGACTGCTGAGAAGACTGCTACTGCAGTTGCTTAAGAATGGCCACTGTTGAGTATTTTTTTTAGCTATCTGTCATTGTATTGCAACCTGATAGCTTTTTTTTTGTTTGTTTTGTTTTTGTGCCATCACTTTCCGGAAGCAGGTAGAGTTTCTCTGAGGCTTTGTTATTTGTCATTGTGACTGCTTTCTTGATCTCCTCATTATAAAAACTAGCATTCCTCCTTATCCTGGACCATCCTTACTATCTCCCATTTCATCTTACGCTCCTTCTTTCTTTTGATAACTTACGACTTACATAATCTACCACTAACTCTCCTCGTGTAGCTTATTTCCATGCCTGGTTTGACCTTCTATCTGTTGTATTACCATCACACATCCAGTTTTGATATTCTTCTTCCATTCCATCTTATTTCCTGTTCTTGCTGAAGTATTAGAACCAGGTGAATTTGCTTGAAGACCTGGGTTTCACTCCAGATAACTTCCAGTTCTTCAGCCTAGTCTGACATTTAAAACTTAGTGTTAAAATTGCTTGCAGCTAATTGTGGCGAATGATCACTTATGTTGAGAGCTGATCATTTTAGTGCGGATGATGTTGCAATCTCTGATTTGCCCACCTGTACCTTTTCTTACTAGCAGCAAGTCTCCTTAAGTTGCATGCCCCAAGACATAAGAGAAAAAAAAAAGAGTATTGCTAAAGTGACTCTTTTGGACAAGAAATTGAACAATGTTAAGCCCCTTTCAATAATCTAGTTACATTTTAGCCTAAATCAGGTACATGATGATCATAGGAGATTACTAGGCTACTGACCTAGAAGTCATTTCAAGTCTAGCCATTTCATCCCAATGTAATACAAAATAAATGCTAGTCATTACCCAAGATTGCATTTAGTAATAGCTGCACATATCCAGGAGGGTTGTGGGAGCTACCCCCAGTAAGAATTCACGGTACCCTATCCACTCGTCCAGGTTTCTCTTGAACAGTATGATAGAGGTGCTGATATTACAAGATGTGTCCGTATAACAATAAATCACTTTACACTAGTCTGGGACTTTCACAACATTCTGCAGTGATGGTTAACTAAGTGCTTCTCTGATGTCTAAGTGAACACTGGTTACTCCTGTCATTCTGGTCTTTCAGACAATAAAATTCCTCTTTAAGTAATGAAGTTAAAGATGCAAAGGAAACCTCTCCTAAGCAAAAGCAGAACATTTTGTTTAGATGCACAAAGAAATTTTGGAATAAAATTAAATCACTTACCACTACAAAAGGCACATCATCTCTTCTCGCAACCTCTTCTTCAAAGAGCTAACAGTTATTCCAGTAAATTCTTCTTGTTTAATCATACCACTTAAATGAGTAATTTCCTTTCTCCAAACTTCTATGACCTCTATTACTCCTTTGCAACAAGATTCATTTTCATGACAGTTTCTATCAAGATGTTTCATGTTCTTTTGTTTACAATGTAGTCTGAAGATCCTTAAACCCACAGAGGTTACATCCCCCTTTCATTAACAGTGCAACAATCTCAAGACATGAAGAAGCATTTTTCACTTAAAATAATGGAGGATGATTTAAACAGCTTTTACAAAGTGGAGGTAATATAAAGACAGAAACAAAATTTAAGAATTGTATCTAAACCATATGACAAAGTTCCCCGATTGGCTGGAGGAAAACATTATCAATGCAGTTAGCAAGCTGTGCTGTTCATGTCATAGGGAAATCAGCCAACTAGGTGGATAAAGTGGTCCTTACCTGCCATCATAATCTATGTTTCTAAGTCAAGGTTGCAGGAACCTTGTAGTCAGTTACTCTATAATTAGCACTTCTAGGACCTTCATGAATTTTCTGATATGTGACTTATCAATGCTTTGTATGACAGTATTTAAGTATGGGCACTGTGATATATCATAAGAGGTGTGAGGTCTTGGTGAAGGGTAGACTGGTCCTGCAACAATACTATGCTAATGTGTGCAGTTATTTCAGTGGCACATGCCCCAAGGAAAATATAATTTAATAAACAGATAAGTGAACAAGTTCTCCATCCCTTTTCATACACAATCTGTGTCACAAGGGCAGAGAAAAATGCAATATATAGGGACAGATTAGAGTAGCGACTTAACCAGCATTTGTTGATTTTATTATTTATTTGACATTTGCTAACCAGGATAATCTGATTGTGTCACATAATCTGTTTTCAGTGGTAGCCCAGGAAGAAAAGATTTACATTTAGATATTTAGGTACATATAAACAGATTGATTACAATTTTTACAACAAAAATGTCTGTTAAGAATTTACATAATACATTCCAGACAGGTTAAAGTTAGAGTAAAGGTGCACAGTTGCTTAGTGTTTTGCTTAACTTCTAAAACATTACTATGTATTGATAGTAAATTATTTTGAGATGAAAATAGTTAATCTACTTAGAAGCATATTAATCATGAGAATAGGCTTACGCTAGACTATACAAGATCATATAGACAGGTTTACTTGGATAAGGGGAGAAGTACCATAATGATTTGTAGGCTTCAAAGATATGCAGGGGTAGAGGAGACTGAAGGGAATAAAGGGGGTGGGTAGAGGAAGAGAGGAAGCAGCTTTAGAGGGGGGTCAACCTGGAGTTAAACATGTGCAGAGCCAAGACTTATTTAAGTGAGCTTTTAAAGAGGCTTTAAAAAATTGCAGGATGGGGGTTAAGCTGGTGTTTGGCAGGAGAGAATTCCGTAGTTTAGAAACTGAGTATGAGTATAGACATTGACCTGGTCGTTTAGAAGGTCTGGAAATTTCTAATACATTTTTCTCTTCTAATCTGAGTGGTCTGCTTGGTATGTAGTGCTTGACAAGCAAGGTTTTGAAAAGTGGGAGAAAACTACAGTATCCAGAGGCAACTCAAATGAAATGGTAATCATTGTTCAGGACTGAACCATGTAGTTGTGTAGCAGAGGTGTTGCCACTAGCCACTGAGCTATCAGTTTTTATAGTTAGATCTCACAAGTAGAATACAGTAGGAAGTAAAGCAAATTGGATGCTTAGGTCTAATTCTAAAGCAGTTAAAGACAACAATAGGTGAGTAGTGTGGTTACTGTTGTAAAGTAAGACACATTTTCCATTTGTATTGATTTTCAAGATCTGAACAAACCAATAAGAGCATTAAACATTGGTTGCAACTGAAGAAGCTGAATCTAGAAATGCCAGAGTTTAAGTTCTTCTCAATATCAAGTGAATACCAACGATTTGGGCAGATAAAGATAGATAAACAAAGTTCTAAACTGGCTATATTTAATATCATCATCAGACTTTCCAAATGACCCTCTTTCACAATCAGAACCCAAATTTGCAGATCCTAAATGTTTGAAAACTAAGCAGTGATTCAGTGATTTTTTTTTTTTATTTGAAATTTGATGTTACACCTGTAATGAATTTTCATGAAGTGTATATCCTAGTTGTCTAGTAAAGAGTCCTTTTTGTGTTGAGTCTTGCATTTATGTTTAAATACTCATAGTTAAGTAAAACAAGGCTTAAGGTTCATTATCAGGACTTTGCTCTTCCTAATCACCACAAACATTCTCATAGACATGACCAGTTTAGACTGTTAGTGTACACTGATGATACGGTACCATTTGTTCTTTATGCTGATAAGAAAGTAGTTTAGTAAATGTTACACAAGGTGATTTTGTCAAAGCAGATAGTGAGGCAAATGAACATAACCTTCAAATCAATATTAAAAAGACAATAGTTATGTATTTTTATTACCGCCATTCACCCTACTATATAACTGATAATGAATGAGCAAATACTTTGTTCTTACCTAGTCTTTAATTTGGATTTCAATTTTCCTTAGAATGTCACATTGATTTGTTATGTAGATCAGAGTTTATCAGATTAGTTCAGCTGTATATTGTTTCCAGTTATATACAGCTTGGTATTCAGAGTTTTTAGGCAAGGTGCTGCTCATATCTATTTTTGATGATCATCTTATGTTTTATTCTGGTTGCAGTAAAAGCTGTGTTGACAACATTTCAATATTGTATCGTGATATTTTCAGATACACAGCTATCAGTTTATTTAGCATCCATCATTGCAATCTCTATGAGAAATCTAGACAATTGCCATTGTAAAAATGCATTGCTTTTTCTATTGTTTCAATATATATCATCTAATAAACAGGGAAAAATGTCTGCAGCTTCCACTTGGATACTGCCTTATTACAAACACAGCATCATGGAAGTCTTCGTCTCTTCAGAGCCATTACATCTTGTACAAAATCTAATGAATTAGGCATCCATTACTTTTAAATAATATTATAAAGAGATCATTATTGCTTTTGTTTCTATGTCTGTAACATTTTTAAGTAATTTATGTACATCCTAGCTGTCACTATAAGCAGGAATTTTATTCCTGGGTGAAATTTGAAACTGAGAATAAACAGCCACTCAGAAAGTTAATAAAAATACAATGATAAATGAGCATTATTATGTAAATGATGCTCTAGAGTCAATTCTATTGTTCAGACACACACATTTGTAACATATGTAATGTTTGCTTGCCAACATTTTACCTGCCAGTTGTCATCTTTCTTAATTCTCTGGTTCTGCAATATTGCAGCATTAAATGCATGATGTTTTTTCATACTGATCACTGCTGCAGTAGCCTTAGCTAGATGAGTTGAATCCTGCAAAGGTTATAACAGCCAGCCAGCTTCCAAAGCTTCAAACACCTTCCAAAAGCTCAAATCAGTAGGCAGCTTGAGCTGCGCTGCCTAAAAAGACAGGTATGAGCAGCAAGCCTGTAAGAATGTTTCTGACTCTGAAGAAAGTGTCCTTTTATGGGCTTTCATGGATCGGTGGTCAGTTTGTGCTGTTCCTTTGCTCAACAGATAGGCTACCTTTGGGGAAAACCTTTTTAACATTTATTCTGGCTAATTATAAAAGTATAAAGAATGTTTTATCTGCAGTTTCTTATTGGGAGGAAAACATTGCTTTAAATTGTTTAATTTCATCCATTTTGCAGGTCACACCTCAACATTTAATGTGTGTGCTTATGACTATATTGATACCTTTTCCAGGGCTATGGCCACCGGTACTATTTTGAGGAGGTTTGCCTGGCTACATTCTCAGAACCTCTAAGATGATATTAAAAATGAGATTTTAAACTCTCGTCTGGATAGAGAGTTAGTTTTTTGTCTCTCTGCAGAGGTTATGAAAAAGTCTGATGAGAGTTGTGAGCTAATACAGCTGATCTCTAAGATTTGTCAGACCTCCTTTTCCACATTTTCTAAGGGATTCACTAATCTCTCATCCAATTATGTCAAGAAGCAAAAATAAATAGTCTCAGGAAAACAATGGTAAATAGACATTTAAGAATAAACGGCAAGAGGGTTCCAAAAAGAATACAGGACCCCTCCCCAAAACCAGGACAGTCAAACATGTCCGAATGACTAATTAAGGGAACTTGTGGCCATTCTTCCACTCTGGCAGTTGGTTTTCCTTCTAGAAAGTCTGAATTTCCACTTATCTATTTGACCACAAATTGTTTCAGCCTAATGGGTTCTGAAGATCATTCATCAAGGCTACAGATGACAGTGGAAGGAAAGTCCTGTTTCCAGGGTGTAATTCCTCATCCACAAAATCAGACTCCTGTATTGCCCCCCCCTGTCCTTCAACACGTGTTGTCTCAGGGAATGATAGAGCCAATTCCTCCTTCCCAGATTGGGAAAGGTTTTTATTCCAGGATGTTTTTGGTGGCAAAGAAAGAAAATGCTTGGAGACCAGTTCTGGATCTTTCTTCCCTAAACCAATTTGTTATAGTGCCTAAGTTCAAAATGCTGTTACTTCACAACTTGTTACGTCTTCTTCCCTATTACATTTTCTTGGTAAAGGTAGATTTAAATGATGCTGATCATTACATCCCTAGTCATCCAGCCTTCAAGCATTTTTTAAGGTTTTCTGTGTCTGGACTGCATTGTCTGTTCTCTGCCTTACCCTTTGGACTATCCACTGCACCAAGAGTGATCACAAAGTGTCTAACTCCAGAAATAGCTCATTACAGGCTAGACGGTATCCAATGTTTCAATACTTGGATGACTTACTATCTTTGCAGAGTCTTTTTCAAACTGTCAGGGATCTCTCACTAGTGTGAGAAATCTCTGACATGAGCTGGTATTCCAAGATAACATTCAAAAGTCTGTTTTGACTCCATCACACATGATGGAGTTCTGGGGGTGTCTGCTAGACACCAGTTCAAACAGCTTTCTTCCACAGGAAAAATAGTGTCATTTTACTTGCTGTGTTTTACTGAATGTACCTTGGAGCTTATCTCCCGGGCCTCTACTGAAAATGGACATATATACAGTTAGACCAGCCCGGTTAACAAATGTAAAATAAAAAAATAAAAAAATAAATAAAAATAAAAAATATCTATTTCTACGGTTTTCCACTCAGACTTTGATCTCTGCAACAATATATCTGGATTTTGGCTCTCATGGTATATATAATTCTCATGATACCACTGAGAAGACTACATATGAGAAAGATACAATGGTATCTGAAGTCTCTTTGATCTGAGCACCAACACTTATTAGCTTTTCAAATCCCAGTTTGGGGGGGGGGTTATCAGAAGAGAAATTACTTGGTGGAGACAACATATTCCCTTAAATCTAGGTCCCCCCCCCTGCACTCCAAAGCAGTCAGTCATCACAATTGCTTTAGACTTTGCTTGGGGAACAGTTTCCAGAGGGATAAAAATGCAAAGTGTTTGGCACACCAAGTACATGTACAAGCAAGCACATATATATATATATATATATATATATATATATATATATATATATATATATATATAAAAGAGATGTTCGTTCTGATCAAGGCACTCAACCCTCTGAGTCATCTTTGGTCTCCTGGACCATGTCAAGTTGTTAGAGATAGTACCACAGTCTTTTGGAGCATCAATAAGCAAAAGGGAAACAGGTCTTACCCCTTTGCAGACTAGCCATGTTAGCTTAGGATACAGCTTCACAGCACAGTCTCACTCTACAGCCATCCAACATCCCATCAGAGCAAAAATATGTAGAACACAAGCTGAGCAGAACAGAAGCAGACTCTCGTGATTGGAAACTAGATCAGGTGGTCAAAATGTGATGCATCTCTAGGGACTTCCTCAACCAAATTTGTTTCCTCCTCTCTGAACAATCAGCTGGAAAAATTCTTCTCTGGGACTCAATGCAAGAATGCCTGAAAAACAGATGCCATTTCCTTGGGCAGGAATGTTCCTGTATGCTTGTCTATCATTTGCACTAATATATAGGGCACTTCTGAAGACTCAAAAAGGATCTCCTGAGATCACTGTGGTGATTCCTTTCTGGCCCCGGCAACACTGGTTCTCCATTCTTTTGGAAATGGCCAGGGGAAATTACCACAAGGTTCTTTACAGATTGGATCTACTCTCACAAAAACAGGAGTGCTTGATACACACTGACACCACTGAATGCAAGTTGAATGCCTGGATGACAGGGTCTTAATTCCTTTAAGGCACCAGTTTACTGAGGATGTGTAGCAGGTAGTAATGGAAGCAAGAAGTCATGCTACTAGAAAATCATTTATTAGCAAATGAAGAAGGTTTTCTAGTTGGTGCCAACAGCATATCCAACATTCAAGCTAGTGTTTGTCAAGTTTTACAATATTTGTGTGAGTTGCTATCCTTTGGCCTTTCTTACTCCTTTATCAAGGTTTATTTCCAGCCATTTCATCATATCTGCCCATGGATCTGCCTCTTTCAATGCATTGTCACATCAAAATGTTTTTGAAAGTGAGTTTGCATAACAGACTGGTAATAAAACCAGTGGCTCCTCCTTGGGATGATCTTAATTTTTGTGTCACAGAAGTTAGCACTTGCTCCATTTGAACCAGTTCATATGGCTGACTTGAGGTTTTTAACACAGAAAACTGCTTTATTGATTGCGTTGATGTCTTCAATAAGAGTATCAGATAAGCAAGCTGTTATGGCAAGTTGCCCTATCTCATTTACACCGAGACAGGGTTTCTTAAAGAACTAATCTTTCTTTTATACCTATAGTGTTTTCCAGGTTTACTTTTTGCCAAACTATAAACCTCCAGTTTTCTTTCCTGAACCTAAAAAAAAAAAAAAAAAAAAAAAAACAAGGAGGGCAAAAGAATAGTTCATACCATGGATGTCCACAGTCAACTAACTCAAGCACTATCTTGACAGAACAAAATATTTCACATCTTCAGATCAATTGTTCATTTCTTGTGAAGATAAGAAGGGACAACCTGTGTCAAAATTGACTATTTCCAAATGGCTGTCTCAGGCTATTACCTTCTGTTATTTTCACCACAACAAAACTATTCCACGTAGGGTCAAGTCCTACTCTACCAGGGCCTAGGCTTCATCTGTGGCTTTTTGGAAAGGCCTGAAGTAGAAGTATTCTAGAAGCATCAGCTTGATCCTCAGTACACACTTTTACAAAGCACTACAAGCTTGATTCATTCTCTAGGTCACCGTCAGGCTTTGGTAGAATCATTCTCCCACATGTACTTAGCTAGGGTAATCTACCCATAAAGCGAAGGCTACTGTAGCAGTCATCCATATGTCGAACATAGTACAACTGTGTAAGTAAACTTATCAGAACAGTAAATGTGCGAATGATCACTGCTGCAGTGACTGCTCCCCCCATCACTGGTTTGTATTTTGATTATGTCAGGATGTGTATACACATAATTATTTTGACTTATAGCTATGTCCTTTCAGGGTTCAGCCTCCTTCTCTCCATTGTCATGAAAACTCTGAAAAGCTTGGTGCTCAAGTCTGTCTTTTTTATGGAGCTCAGCTCAAGCTGCCTAACAGTTTGAGCACGTGGTAGGTACCCTAATGCTTCAGAAGCTGGCCAGCTGTTATATCGTTGGCAGGAGATAACCCATATAGCTAAGGCTACTGCAACAGTGATCATTCAAACATCTATTGTTGCAGTAAGTTTACTTATACAACTGTACTTTATAGGTGGTGCTTGGCTCAGCTCATGTATTGTTACTGATACATTTCTTTGTCAATGCATAATCAAGGGAAGATGTATATACATTGCCTAAAGGATGGGGCCTGTTCAAATCCCCATGACCTTTTTTATTTATTATTTATATTAGTTAGTTTAGATGGCTGACTGTCTCCTGGTTCCTGATTGATACATTACCTTAAGGGTGGGGGCCTGTTCATATCCCCATGACCTTTTTGATTTATTATTTATATCAGTCAGTTTAGATGGTTGACTGTCTCCTGGTTCCTGATTGATGCATTACCTTAAGGGTAGGGCCTGTTTAAATCTTCATGACCTTTTTGATTTATTATTTATATCCGTCAGTTTAGATGGTTGACTGTCTCCTGGTTCCTGATTGGTACACTGCCTAAAGGGAGGGGTTTGTTTAAATCCTCATGATCTTTTTGGTTTATTATTTACATCAGTCACTTTAGATGGTTGACTGCATCCTGGTTCCTGATTGGTACACCGCCTAAAGGGAGGAGCTAGTTTAAATTCCCATGACCTTTTTGGTTTATTATTTACATCAGTCAGTTTAGATGGTTGACTGTCTCCTGGTTCCTGATTGGTACAATGGGAACTTTCACTGTTATTACTGATGTTATTATCACACTTTGCTTTTTTTTTTCCCCAGTTAAAAAATTCTCACATCATGATATTTTTTAAACATAATGAACCTAATTTATTCTACCAAGTCTGTAACACACTTTTGATTTTACATGCTTTAGCTTATTTTGTAAAATAAATATAAATACTTTTAAAAAAATTCTCCCATCTTAAAATTCATTGCCTCATTGAAATGTTTGATTCATATAACATTCAGTGTCTGCATTATAGGCTTATAGGGAAGGACTAGACTAGCAAGGCCTTGCAGGCCACATTAAGCCAAACCAGTTTCCCTTTTAGTGTTTGAATTAACCTATTCTGTTTGGTGTTAGACTGGCTTTACCCATCCCATGGTCAATAATTATATATTACCTCTAGTGGGAATAACTTGGATCATATCATAGATAATTTGAGGGGCTGCATACATGGGAATAAAAAAATTTAAGAGCTGCCTCTGTCCATTAGTAGCACACTGGGCAGTCCTGGAGTACATGTTTTATTACCCATCCATAGATCCAAGATGTGCTTGAATATGGACAAAAGAGAGCTTTGTTTAATGTAGATGGGGACCCTGCTCAAAAGCAGTGAGGTGTCCTCTGCAGGATATACCTTCGCCTCCAAACAATACGGTTCATGTTGCAGAAGTTAATATTTCTGCACCAAGTATTTCTGATGCCATTTGATTTGGTCATGTGCAGTAGGTCTGTCAGCACTGGGTTGGAGGATGCTTTGCATGCCAGACACAGGTCATCTCTTAGCAGTCTGTAGGATACCATGTATAGTGAGTGGGATTTGATGTTGTCCATGTAGGACATATTATTTAGGCCTTGTACCCTTTTAATAAGGTATCTCTGTGGGTGTTCAGAAAATCTTGCATGCACCTGGACAGCTGCATGCCAAAGGGGGCATTATACTTGATGCTTGGCCTAATGATAGGGCTGAGTAAAGTGGGACAATGTGATTGCTAGATCTACTCATGATCCCTTTGTTTATAGGTTGTGCAATATAGAAGGACTCTCTTACAACAGTGGACACATGTTTGTCGAAAGGTAGGTCACTACCCATATAATTTCTCAGATCCCAAACTGTTCCAACTCTTATTAGCATGTTGTCAGTGTGGTAGTTTTCCTCATTAGACTACTGCCCAAAGAATCTGATAACGCATTTTCTTGGCATTTAGTTTCAGTCTATAATTCTGGCACCAGTTATTTGCTTGGGACAAACCTTCTTCTAGAACGGCTAAGTCATTTGTGGATTCAGTAACTGCTCCTAGCTTACAGTCATCGAAAAACTTAATCAGTCAGAGCTCTTTGGTATTGGGTCTTACTTCAAAGAAGTAGACATCAGACAGGAGAGGTCCCAGCATTGAACCCCAGGAGACTCTAGTGGTGACTGGATTCTTTGTGTAGGTAGATTCCCTTATTTTAATCTCCTGTGTCCTATCCGTGAGCCAGTTGGCAATCCAGGGGGTGATGTAAGGGTTTACTCAAAAGCCCTCGACAGGTCAAGGTATGGTTTGTGTGCCATTTCCCTTTCATCTATTGCTTTGCTGACCTCTTCAAAGAAATCCAACAGGTTGCATAAACATGACCTGCCCTTAGTGAATCCAAACTGACATGGTTCCAGTATTCCCTATAACCTTAATGATTTGTTTCATAATAAGACTTTACATAGGTTTGCATATGAGTATAATTGTCTGGGTCTGCGGAAGATCATTCCTTATGCAGGAGAATCACTATAGCTGTTTTCCTTTTGCTTCATATAAAACATGTAGGGAGGTTAAGGTTGAACAGTGTTTTAGTGGGTGGGTAAATCATGCTTCAGGCAATTTAAGATGAATGCAGTGATATCATCCGAACTCACTGATGCAGTATTTTTAGTTTTGGTAACACTTTCAGGTTATCATCTTGAATAATAGCTGGAGGTGAGTCAGTTTGTGGTATATCTTGTAGGATAAATGGAATGGAGGGGAGAGAAGTTTAAACTTTGAGAGTTTGAGCTGAATTTATTGGCCAGTAGGTTAGCTATATTTTCAGCCACAGTGCAGGTAACATTATTCACAGCTCAGCGCATTGCTGTGCTTCTGAGATTATGAACATAACTAAAAAAGGACTTGTGATTATCCTTGGCTTGGGTGGCTATTTTAGCTTCAAACTTGGATTTGGTGGATTTGATTAAGCTCCTGAGTTGTTTTTCTTTTTTTTTTTTTGTGCTTTTTTTCAGTAATGAGGGCTCTATTATTCTGGGGATTACCTTTCCTCCTTTTGATCTAAATTCTCCTAATTGTATTGTAAATCTTGTTGATATTATGGTTTCACCAAGTGGGTTTGTTTCTGGGGTTTGCATGTTCCTACACGGTACAGCTGCACCTGTGCAGCTATTTACATGCTGGTATAGTGTGTTGATGTATGTTTCCATGTATTCAGCAGTGTTAACTGAATATGGTCAGGATTTGAAGCTTACTAGTATATCACTTTGCTGTAAGTAGTTTGTCTTAGAGACATTTCTAATGGTACCTTGGGTAGAAGGGGGTCTCAGGTTTGAATTTAGCCAAGGCGCTAGAGGAGTCTGCATTTTATGCTTTGTATTTGCTGCTAGCCAGATTTTATTGGATCCAGTGTGTGCTTATTTTACCTGTTTTGTGGGACTACATTGTGGATCTACTACTGGACTGGACTATAATTTTAATAAAATATAAAGGTAATCACCGGCTTCTTTCCTTGTGTGGTGGTGAGCTGCTCTGTTTCCAGTTCATGGTGAAGTAGGTTTCAATTCTATTTTAAAGGAGATATCTTTATGGTCAGGTCTGACAAGTGATGAAGATACACAAGAGATTGTGCAATATTCCTCCAATAAGTAGATTCAAGATGTTATACCAGTAGTGGGTATTCTGAGATACTGTTCAGGGCATTTGTATTGACAAAGTCCAGGAATCTCTGTGCTTGTACAATAGTTTTAGCAAAGGTTTCTCAGTTTATAGCTGCATAGACCTTAAGATAACTTTTCTGAAATTCTAACCATAGGACTAGAGCTCCAGTATTGGCTTTATTTGGTTGGGTCCCTGTCTAGCAAGTCTGATATAGTTAGCACAGTGTTACACCCACCAGGATCTTTTGTTCAAGACTCTGAGAGCAGTGGAACCCGCAAAGTGTGACAAACAAGCATTTTTTATCAAAAGGAAAGAAAAGCGCATTTATTTAAATTCTGCTTAAAAGTTTCAAGTTGCATTTATAGTGATTTTATTGTGATTTTATTTTTTGCTCTTTTCTGTCCTTTTTCCATGTTTTAGCCAAAAAGTTATCTGTATTTTTTAGTTAGTATTGTAGCTTCATTTGCAGTTGTGGGAAGACTGTGCATTAATTTTGCTGCACTTCTGTCTCCATAAGTGGAATTACCTGTAAATGTTAGCTGCTTGTACTTAAAACTCTGTCTGGGGCCTTAATCTTGTAGTTCATTCACAGTTCTAGTAGACTTGTGAACTATAGCCATATTCAATCCTCACTTAGCCATTTATTGCAGCATTTTTTTCCATAAACAGTATTCCTGATAAATGTCCGAGTGTCTGGTGCTTTAGTCTGTGGCGAGATTGTAGTAGTGGCAGTATTGTGAATTCTGCTCCAGGATTAGTGCTTCACTACTTTCATTGTTGATTATATACCAGTTTTGCTGCTGAAGTTTTTTTGCTTATCATTTACCTGGTTAAAATTGTATTCCTGTGCCTTTCTCTTTACTTTAAGCTAAAGTTTCTGAAATTTTCCTCTGATATTCAATATTTGTCAGCATGGGAGTACATGTTTAACAAACCACATTGCTTTGCAAAGGTTGGTCTCCCCTAGGGTGCTGAATATTAGCTAAAAGATTATCCACCCCTTAGAGCCTTTTTTAGGCAATGGCAAACTGACAAACATACTGACATAGCAAATAAAACCTAAAGAAACCTATAGGTGTTACTACTCAATACTAGGAGCCGAAACAAGAAACTCCACACAATACTAGGTCTTCTTACTCTGAAAAATACAGACATCTGTGCCATTACTGATACGTGGTTTAAATCCACAGACAGTATATTGGCAGGTCAAGGCTTCAGTGCTTTTTTTACATTTAGACCACAGACAAGGTAAAGGATGGATGTGTCTCAATCTACACTTGCACCAAGTATAACTCTTGGTTGATTAGGCAGGACAATGCTCTGGAGTTTATCCACATGCAAATCACCGTAGATAAAGTCCCATATGATATCCTAGCAAGTCACCCTCTATACCTCAAGAAGCCTGTGAGTTTGAGTTGTATGTTTCTCAGTCTATAGGGGTAGTTAGACTCCCATGAATAGGGAATGTGGTCTAAATGTATAAAAGGCACTGAAGCCTTGACCTGCCAATATACTGTCTGTGGATTTAAACCACGTATCTGGAGCATTTCTCCCCGGGCCTCCACTGAAAACAGGCTCTATGGAACCTAGTCGGACTTTCCCGGTCAACAAAATGATAAAAATAAATAAAATGAGCCCATTACTCATACCTACACTTACTGTAGACACTCACCATTAAACCAAATGCCCTATTCATGGGAGTCTAACTACCCCTATAGACTGAGAAACATACAACTCAAACTACTCACAGGCGCAATGATTCCTGGACTTTGTTAATACAAATACCCTTGACCAGATAGTGTACACACCCACCAGAGGTTGAAACATACTTGACCTGCTACTCACCAATATGGGAGAGCAGTGTACCCCCCCCCCCCCAGTGTGATGTTCTCAGTGGTGAGGTTGGACCACAAAGCTATTTCTTTCGAAATAAAAATCAGTTCACTAACTCTAGCAAACCCTGTAACAGTTACAAACTAGTTCATAGCAAACTGGATCCTATTAAGCGATAGTTTGTAAAAATGTAGTGCTATTCCTAACTCTGAGTTCACAACCATCTATGAAGAATTGTTCACAGAGAACCTGTACAAACACGTAAATGGCCGTACAAATGCTGTTGTATGTACTAGACGTAAGCCAAAATAAACTCTAAACACAAACCACACTGATGGAATCCTAACCTTAATAAGCTATATAACAAAAGGAAAAAAGTCATGGTGAAAATCAGTAAGAGCAACTCCCATAATATGTACATACATACATAGAAATACTTCAAGCACAGGCATTAAAGCCCTTCTAGTGTGCATCAGCTGCTCTGTCAGCGAACCAATTAGTACACTTCCCATTCCTATAGAATCTTCTTCGTAGGTTGTCTGATGATTCTCTGCTACTTTTTCACAACCCCAAACATTCCCAGAAGTAATTGTCTCTAAATGCCTTATATACCAAAATAAGTTGTCCTCTTAATTATCTTAATGAGACACTGTACACATTCAGATATTTTAGTCTTTCATAATTACTTACATTTTCACATCCACGGATGACCTTGGTATATTCCTGCTGCACTCTTTCCAGTTTACTCATGATTGTCTTCTTATAAGGTTTCTATATTGCTATTCCATATTCTAGTTAGGATCTGATGTAACTAACACCCAATGACTTCATCACTTTGGATTCCCTGGACTTTATAAATCTTTTTATACAACCTATAGTTCAATAACTATCATTAACCAATTGGTTGATATGATTAGAAAAAGTCAAAGCCGGCTCTATCCATATACCCAGGTCCTTGCATGCTTAAATGAATCTACAGTTTCAATCACTGTGTGCTGTATTAAATATTCACCTTTCAATTTATGCCTACCAAATCTCATATGCTTAGTGTTTGATGAATTTATCATCATATTATTCTCTTGTGCCCAAATGTTTAATTTAGTCAAGTTCTTTTGCAGACATGCCCTATCTGTAACACATCTAATCAGTTTACCCAACATCAAGTCATCTGCATAAAGAATGTAGGCCAGCTCAGATGGAAATGGTACATCTGAAAGATAAAATCGAAACAGTTATGGGCCTAGGACATAGCCCTGTGGGACAACCTGACTGTAACTTAGAATTTCACCTGTCTAATGTCTGTATGATACTTCCTTTGTCCTATCTGTAAGCCATACAGCTATCTGTCTTATCAACAGTACATCAGTTCCTAGTTGTTCTCACTTATTGATCATTTTTTGTGTATGACCCTGTCAAATGCTAAAGTTAAGTCTATATAAATTACATCCCAGCACAGTTTTTCATTCATAGCTGTTATTATATTTTTATAAAAGATCATGTTACAGGTAGTAATAGATCTATTTTCAACATATGCATGCTGATACATGGTTTCAAGTCCCAACTTATCCAATTGTGACAATATGGGACTTATCAAATATTACTATGTCCATTATTTTTCCACAACATGAAAGTAGACTTAAGGGTCTTTATGTTCTGGGTATATCCTACTCACCTTTCCCTTAAGACGGGTTTAATAAATGCATGTTTCTAACCTTGAGGAATCTCCTCATATTTATACAACCTAGTAAATAATACATATAATGGTACTCTAAGTTATTGCTGAAGTGTTCTTAGGTCATCATTACTTATTCCATCTCCTCCCTGTGCATTGCCTGAATCCAGTTTGCATAGCTCTTTTTCAATATAATTTAAAGTTGATTTCAGTATATGAGGTTACCTGGATGCCACTCAGATAACTTATCACCTCTTTTGTGCCAAACAGTTTTGCATAAGATTTTGTTAATATATCTATTATTTGTTGTATCTGAGAATAAATTTTAGAATCTACACATATTTTTTTGTATGGCTTTAGTTTTTCCATATCTTAGTTTTTTGTATGGCTTTACTCTTTCTATATCTTATGTGTCTATAAAATGGTTTCCTATTATGTTTAATATCTTTATACAAATTTTCTTAAATTTTTTCTTAATCTTGTCTTACACTATACTTAATTTGTTTGCCCAGCTTGTTTATTTCAGTTTTCAAAGATGTAATTAGACCTCTTTTCCATTTCTTATATTTTTTTCCCACACCTTAATCAAGTATCTCATTTTTATGGAAATATATTCCCCGGATATTGTGTGCCTAGATCCTGATTTTAAACATTGTTTGATTTTTTTGCATTAAATTTCTCTTTCAAATCTTTTCACATTCCTTCTGCAGTTTTTCCACTACACATCACTCCAGTTAGTTTTACATAGTGACTGTTTTACTTCCATATAATCTGTAATTAATCTTCTGTGCATTGGTTTAGATTTCAGTTTGGCAGAATTATCTAGCAATAAATTAACATTTATAACCCCATGATCACCGCATATCAAAGGTGGTCAAACCTGACATGAAGTAATAGTAATTTCTTTAGGAACACAAACAATGGCTAGTATGTTCTGGTCCTTGACAGTTTTTTTTTTTTACAGTCTGAAGCAATTGTTGTTCATGAACATACATTGTGAATAATATTCTTAGTAATGTTGTTGAATCAATATTATTCCTGTTTGTTTCTGGTAAATTTAAGTCCCTGGGTAATATTATTCTTCCCTCCTGTGTTTCATGCAAGAAATGTATGAATTCCTCCAGGTTATCTGCACTTGACTTTGGTGGTCTGTATACTCCAGCAATTGTTATATCTTTCAGGGTTGTCTTTATTGCCACAGTTACACAATCACAGGTCTCATAATTATCTTTATTCCTTATCATAACACTGTCATTTAATTTTTTGTTAGAATGCCTGTTACAGTAAAAACATTTACATCCCGACAGAGCTGGTTTCAAGTCATTGCTTAACCATATTTCACAAACTAAAACAGCATCAATCTTGTGGGAATGTAGCAAATTTTCCAATAAAAAAATTTTTATTATTAATGCTCCTAACATTAAGAGCCATCAGAGATGCATCAAATGTTGCTGTCTGTGAACTGTTACATTTTCAGCCTAAAAAAAATCCTGCCTTGTGTTTGGCAAATATTGCAAAATATCTACTACAAAAATGATCTTCCCTGATCTTAACAAGTGCACACCATCCTGTCTGAACATGTGTGCCCAAAATTAAGATATGATGCTCTATACATTTTCATGTCAAGTAGGTATTTAACCCCCCCCAAAAAACTTTTAATTCACAGTGAAATGACTCTCCTTTATATATGTGATTTGTGAAAAATATGTCCTAACACATGCACAAGCTATGCTAGCTTCTTTTTCTTCTTTCAACTGCTTCCGTTAGGGGTCGCCACAGCGGATCATCTGTTTTCATTTCTTCCTGTCCTCTGCATCTTGCTCTGTCACACCAACCGCCTGCATGTCCTCTCTCACCACATCCATAAACCTTATCCTAGGCCTTCCTCTTTTCCTGTTACCTGGCAGCTTCATCATTAGCATCTTTTTTCCCAATATATTCTGCATCCCTCCTCAGCACATGTCTAAACCAATGTTATCTTGCCTCTCTAGCTTTGTCTCCAAACCATCCAACCTGGGCTGACACTCTAATATACTTATTCCTAATTCTGTCCACCCTCGTCATACCCAGTGCAAATCTTAACATCTTTAACTCTGCCACATCCAGCTCTGACTCCTGCCTTTTTGTCAGTGCCACTGTCTCCAACCCATATAACATAGCTGGTCTCACTACCCTCTTGCAGACCTTCCCTTTCACTCTTACTTGTACTCGTCTATCACAAATCACTCCTGACACTCTTCTGCACCCAATCCATCCTGCCTGTACTCTCTTCTTCACCTCTCTTCCACACTCACCATTACTCTGAACTGTTGATTCCAAGTATTTAAACTCATCTACCTTCACCACCTCTACTCCCTGCATCCTCACCATTCCTCTATTCTCCCTCTCATTCATATATTCTGTCTTAGTCCTGCTGACCTTCATTCATCTTCTCTCTAGAGCATATCTCCACCTCTCCATGGTCTCCTCCATCTGTTCCCTACTCTCACTACAGATCACAATGTCATCTGCAAACATCATAGTCCATGGGGACTCCTATCTAATCTCTTCTGTCAACCCCTTTTCTCTGATGAAGTCTCATTTTAGAGATGAAAGCGCTAAAATGGTTAATAAAAAAGTCTTTTAATGGTTTATATGGTTGACGTGCCTTGGATTTTCCTAGCAGAGTTCGATATTTGTTGTTCTCGTCTGTCAACCTGTCCATCACCATTGCAAATAAGAAAGGCTAAGAGCTGATCCTTGATGTAATCCCACCTCCACCTTAAATGCATCTGTCACTCCCACCGCAGACCTCACCGCTGTCACACTACCCTCGTACATATCCTGTACCACTCTTACATACTTCTCTGACACTCCCAACTTCCTCATACAATACCACAACTCCTCTCTAGGCACCCTGTCATATGCTTTCTCTAAGACCACAGAGACACAATGCAACTCCTTCTGACCTTCTCTGTACTTCTCCACCAACACTCTCAGAGCAAACATCACATCTGTAGTGCTCTTTCCTGCATGAAACCATACTGCTGATCACTAATAATCACATCCCTTCTTAACCTAGCTTCCACTACTCTTTCCCATAATTTCATGCTGTGACTGATCAATTGAATCCCTCTGTAGTTACTACAGCTCTGCACATCACCCTTATTCTTGAAAATCGGTACCAAAACACTTTTTCTCCATTCCTCAGGCATCCTCTCACTTTCCAAGATTTTGTTAAACAATCTAGTTAAAAATTCCACTGCCATTCCACCTAAACACCTCCATGCTTCCACAGGTATGTCATCTGGACCAACAGCCTTTCCATTCTTCATCCTCTTCATAGCTATCCTTACTTCCTCCTTGCTAATTCACTGTACATCATGACAAACTATGCTAGCTAAGAGGACTGTAAGTTCCCTACAAACAGTAGGGGAGTCCTTGCAGATGAAATCATTTGTACTGACATGAATAAAAACAGATCTATACCTCCTTACATTAAGGCATTCTAAGGCCTCTATTTTTGCTCCTGGCAAGCATAACACTATTCAATGTTCATTATCTTCTCTGCAAATTTAAGTATCGGTTCCTCTAATAATTGAATCTCCAGTTACAAGAATTTCTTTTTTGACCAGATCTGAAGAATCGTCAACTTCTTTTTCAGTAATAAGTTGCTATAAAGGAATGATCTTCATCACCATTAGCCTTATTAACCCCACTGTCATTGTGTATGACATTTGCAAGCATACAGTTCTCATCTAGCTGGTTTTGCACAGCCAAAGCTTGAGTCACACTGTCAAAGTCTGTCTTTTTTTTTCTTACAGTAATGTTCTTCAAGCCTTCCACGTTCCATTTTGATTTTGTCCTTTTCACTTGCCCCTTGCTTCTTTTTTCTACCTTATTGTTTGGAAAAATTATGCCTTTTTCTATAGACTAAAGTTTTTTGATAGAAAAACGTTATCATTCCCTGTAATCTGTGTCTTACATAATAAAGCAATGTAATTTTTAGTATGCATTCTCTTTGCTTTACAGATATTTATTACTTTTTCTTCCTTGTTATTTGTTATGAACTTCTTCCTTTCTCTTTTTTTTATTTCTTCCTAGATGTTCCACATCCTCAGGTTGCTGAATACTTTTATCCAGAATTCCAAAGCTGTCAGTGACATTATCTTGTTTCATAGGGGTCGAGTGATCTTTACACACAATAGACACATCATTTCCTAAATGTGTTGTATTTGCTCTTTGCATAACATTATTTATCTCACCAGTCCAGTCATTAATATGTGTAATAGCATTTCTCCAAGCAGTGCCAATTGCACAAGTGCAATCATCATCGGTGAGTCTGGATTTAGTACCAACAATGGTAAGCAAATCATCCAACTTTTGACATGAGGAGCACAGATCACCAGTGTTATCGGGTGTTATCTTTAAATACACATAGCATTTATTACACTGTACAAGATATTTGTGCTTTACAAAGTCATTAATAGCATACTCATTTAAGGAATCCATATTCAGCTGCAAATGAATAAATTATAAGAATAATCAAAATCAGTTACCACAGAATTCAAAAAAGAATTTAAATCAACTTCCATGAGAAAAATCACACAAACAATATACAACTAGATATTAAATTAAGTACAGCGAAGTTATTGCTCTCACTGTACAAATTGTGAAAGCCACACAAAAGATGGAATTTCTTTACATCACATATGAATGTGCTTAGCAGCTTCTGCTCCCTTTAATAGTAAACAGGATTGTTTAGATAAGCTCTGGATGATAAGAGCTCTCTACTTAAACTAAACAGTGAACCAAGAAGACTAATTAAGTCCAACAAGGCTAATAATATATGTTAAGATATCCTCACAGGCTAAAGGCAACCACAAGGTCTTCCACCACTATGACCATAACCTCAAATGCAGCACACATCAGTGTCCCAAACTGGTGGTCAATGGTCCTACCTTCAGAGAGCAGAGCAACACAGAAAAAAGGCTTGCTGACAAATTCAGATCAAACTTCACTCCTCACATCTCCCTTCCCTCCTTCATGAAATACCTACTAGCATAACTTCCCCAACGAGTAGCAAGGAGCAGTTCCTGGTGGCACACACTAAGGCCAAAAACAACGCTTCAGTGGCTTCCAACAATATCTTGGGATGCATCCTAAGTAGCTTTTCAACTACAGCCTCAAATCAGGCTTTGTACCATGAGAGTGGAGGATTGCAATGGTTATTCCACTTCATTAGGGTGGGCCACCAACTTACTCTGGAAACTACAAGTTCATTACCCTGACTAGTCTAATATGCAAAGCCATGGAATGAATTATAATGGAAATGATCAACAAAGACATAGACAAACTTCAGACAATGGACCCAACCCAGTTTGACTTTGTCAAGGGAAGGTCATGCCTACTAAACTTGGTGGACTTCTTTAAGAAAGTCACCAAATCAATGGATGAGGGCAAAATGATGCATACTGCCTTCCTTGACCTGTTTAAGGCATTTGATACAACAGCTCATTCAGTTATAGTTGGAAAACTCACCAAAATGGGTATAAACCCCTGCATAATTCACTGGATTGACAGGTGCCTCATAGACAAGACCCAAGAATTCAGAATTGGAGAGAGTACCTCCCATAACAGACCAATCGCCATCAGGGTACCTACTGTATCTGTGCTGGGATTGATGCTTTTAGGCTTCTACTTCTCAGAGGTAAAGGATAATGCCAAGGGCCTTTGACTGACTAAGTTTACGGACTGCTGCAAACTGGGAGCTGTCATAGATTCCTCATGACATAAACATCTTATAATAAAGTCTAACACAGAAAAATGACTGATGCCAAAATCATGGATTAAAACTCAATGGCAAGAAATGCATTATAGTGCTTTCTGAGAAAACAGCTACCAAGACTACTTACTCCATTGATAAAATGCCCCCAAGTGTTGACATGGTAGTCAGAGATCTGCAAACATATGTAGAGATTAATCTGACTTTTCACCAACATGTGGCCAAGGTAGTGAGAAAATCATTCTATGTTACTCAACTTATAAGTAAGGGCATGACATCCAGATCCCTGGAAGTCATAGTGCCACTGTATTTGTCCCTTATTAGACTCATCATTGAGTATAACGCCCCCTTCGGCACATACCTGACCAGACATATTCAAGAGTTGGAATGCCAGGAGCCAGGAGAATACAGATCACCTTAAAGCCCTGTCCCTATACTCTGTCTCCTACAAGTTACTGAGATCAATCTATACCTAGCATACAAGGCATCCTCAGATCCAACCCTGATGACCTTTTGCACATCTGCAAAATGAACAGCATCAGAACCACCAGATCCAAGGATTTAAATTTTGCTTGTGACATAAATGGGACATGTTGGCCAAACCAAAATGTGTCTCAAAGGGTACCCATGCTCAGGAACAGGCTCCCCATCTATGTGAAGTAGAGTCTATCCCTAACCCTATTTAAGTGTAACCTTGACCTATGGATGTGAAATCAAACATTCACCCCAGGTCTGGCCCCCATGTGGCTCACAGATAGAAACAGACAGTAACTATGCCCAAACAAACATACCCCCCCACACACACATAAAACCCTTAGAAAGTTTCTAGCAACACCCCCTCCCAATATATGTCCATAATACATAGGGACACAGTTGGGTTGGGCTGCGCAGCTAGGCTTATAAAGGCCTTAGTGTTCATTAGCCTAGTATATACCTATGAACCTATGAACCTATAATTTAGTTCACCAAGGAAAATGGGACTGGGTTTAGCACTAAGTGATTCTAGTTCCAGTTCTAGTAGATAGGTGCTGTGGCTTTTTTAGGTAATAGAGGGGATTCTATAGCTAGCTAATATATGGTACGGGACCTCTCAGATGGTTATTTGGACATGAAGAAGCTCTAGTACATTATAAATTGCATTTATCAGAGAGTTTTCAGTGTCTCTTGAATTCTGCCTGAAATTGAAACTTGCATTGAGACATTTGTCATTCTACTTATTCATCAGATCTGATGACACTCTATGGATTTCTTAGTAAACAAAAATGTTCTATTCCAAAGTATAATTAACAATAATTTCACAAGATCAGTAAAGACAGCTTCATTATTCATATTAAATGTTCTCCAATTTAATAATAGAATTTGACTGCCTGCATCTTTTTTATGAAAATATTTATAACATCTGAAATAGTACTCTGATAGATATTATGTCTAAGTACAACTCTGGAGAGTCCATATATAAAGTTGAAATTGGAGTCCATACTTAAAGTTATAATGTTAATCAAGTTCATCTAACTTTAGCCAAAGAGATACAGTTGTGTTTCCTCCTTGAGGAGTTTTATATAAACTTACAGATCCTGTACTCCATGCATGATTTTATGTTGGCTGCAGGGGATGATGTCATCACTACTAGACTGTATTCTAGGGAGGATAACAGCCAGGGTTGCCAGATGTCCCTATTTCAGTGATCAGCAGCCCAATCCTGGCGAAACAGCCTCCGCTTTGTGATTTTTGATTGGCTCATAAACTGGCATACAACCAATCATAAATCATAAAGTGTAGCCACTTCTTTTTTTTTCTTTTTCCAATAAACATTTTTTATTGTTTTTCACAACCATATTACAAATTCACACACTATGTACAATATTTACAAAATGCTTCCATAGGTTAACTTCACATTATATGTCAATCTCATATATTGGTCATAATTACAGTACTAATTATCAAAAAAAAAAAAAAAGGGAAAAAAAAAAGAGAGAAAGAAAAAAAAAAGAAAACCCAGAATAACAAATCAAGCCAACGAACTGTATTGTCTCTACCTCTTATATCTAATCTAAGATTGATTTTTCATTGTACTCTAAGTCCCGAGAAAAAGTGGATAGGCACCTCTACGCCAACACAATATTGAAAATTTGCTCCCATATTTTTATATTGTTGATATTTTTCTTATGGTCGCTTATTAAGAGTTTATGCGCTAAGTATGTTGTATAGCCATCAATCTGAAATTTCCCCACGATGTCTGGTCTGGGTTCAACCAATTTTTGGCTATGTATAATTTCATTAATAAACAAATATTCATAATTACGATCCTTTTTGATTTTCCTAGATTCTCCGGGGGAATATGAAGAATCATAAACTCCCAAGAGAGTGTTGAGTTTTGGTAGCCCATTTTTTGTAACTGTAACTTGAGTGAATTCCACAATTTATAAATACACTTGCAACTCCAGAACATGTGAAGCAAATCCGCTATTTGATCTAAGCAATGTGGGCATTTAGGTGAATTCTTCGGATCAAATTTGTGAAGAGTGAGACGAGTATAATATGTGTTGTTGAAAATCATCAACTGCGTAAAAATCAATTTTTGCAGGGATACAGACTTTAATGTTGTACTGAATGCCTCCAATATCTTATTGTCATCTGACAATATCAATTTCTCCCTCCAGTAACTTGATAAAAGAATATGTTTGTTGTACTTCCTCTCTTTTATCAGTTTATATGCTGCGGTTATATAGTTTCTATTCTGCAACAGGGCTTCCCACAGATTACGAGAAATGATTAAGTCCTCCTCTTTCATTTCAAAGTTATTAAAATAGTTTATTGCTAAGTCCTTCAACTGTCTTACTATGATTAAATAGGAAATAGGAAGTTCCATTTCTTTTAGAATATCATGTACTACTACCCCTAGAAAAGGATATAAATCAAGTACAGTTAATTCCTTAATTAAGGGGAATTTCTTTAAATCTATCAGTTGACTACCAATTGTTAAGTTAGGGTTCCCATGAAATGGTTGGAATACCATCATATATTTTAATAAGTTTAAGGAAGCAAAAAGAGTTTGAATTGCCGTTACATAGCTCTTTATGTGTTCCATCAACTTATATTTACTCATTGTTCGATCATTTAGAAAGGGTAAAGCTTTAACATTGACCCCCACTTCACTTATATACTTATACGTTAGGAGCACCCATTTGGGTGTCCATTTTCTACTACTACTATCAAAGTATGACGTCTTTAAGATCCTATTGGCCTGAATCACTAAATAGTAAATTTCAAAATCCGGCAACTCCAACCCCCCCTTATTTTTTGGAACCATCAATTTTTCATATGATATTCTTGTCTTCCTGGGTTCCCACAGAAATCTCCCCAATCCTATATGAAACCGTTTAAAAAATGTTTTCGTAATTCTGAATTGTGCAACTCTAAAAATATATAACATTCTGGGAAGAACATTCATTCTTATAATTGCTGCTCTTGCCATCAGTGGTAACTTCAACTTATTCCATCTCTCTAGATCCAATGTTATTTGATCTGCAGTTGATTTTACATTGTTTATAAAAAAATCCCTATTTTCAGTGGAGAATGTAATCCCCAGATATTTTATCCTTTCTTCCGTCGTTACTTGTCCTATCAATGGTAGCATTGAAAAAGGTGTGGGTGTCTTTAACGGAAATATTTTAGATTTTTTAAAGTTTAGCTTGTAGTTGGAAATTCTCTCAAAGATTCTTATTGCAGCAAATATTTTTTCAGTATCGGAAACAGGTGTGGTACAATATATGTTTAAATCATCTGCGAAGGCAGCCAACCCAACCTTTATCCCATACAGAACTGGAGAATTATAGAATACATTTTGCTTAAGGTGTAAAAATAAGGGCTCCAAGTACAGATTAAATAAGATGGGAGATAATGGGCAGCCCTGACGGGTACCATTTTTGATTTGTATCCTATTCGAGCATTTGTGATTTATAAATAAATTTGTATATGCATTATTGTATAGTACTCTTAACGTTGAAACAAATTCCTGGGGTATATTAAAATATGGTAATATGTCAAATAAATAAACCAAATTAACCCTATCAAATGCTTTCTGAGCATCAATTATTAGGGCATACAAATTCAGGTTTTTGTGTTTCGCATAAGAGATTAAGGTCTGAAGCGTTAAGGTATTGTCCGTGGTCTGTCTCCCATCCATAAACCCCGCCTGTTCCTCTGATATAATTAAGTTTATTACCTTTTTCAGTCTACTCGCCAGAATAGATGTCATGATTTTCATGTCGATATTCAAAAGAGATATGGGCCTGTAATTATCAGGATTTTTGGGATCACCTTTCTCCTTCAATATGAGAACTGTCCTTGAAGCATTAAAATGAGGATCATTAATTCCATTCCACATAATATAATTAAAAGTCTGAGCCAATACATTGCTCAAACTCTCACTAAAGGATTTGTAAAATTCTGATGTCAAACCATCTGGCCCTGGGGCTTTATGAAGCTTTAATTTCTTGATTGTCTCTAACACCTCCTCGACTTCAACCGGTTTAATTAAATTTCTATGGAAATCCTTATCAATATTAGGGAAAGTGATTTTCTGTAGAAAATCTTTTCTTTCTTTATCTTGCAAGAGTGTCTGCTGCTCTCCATAAATCTGATTAAAATTTTTTTCAAAGGTCTTCATGATATCTGCCTTGTCAGTATATGTAGTATTGTTATAGTGTATTTCAGAAATTAACCGTGTTGATTTCGTCTGGTTGATAATATGAGCTAAAGCTTTCGAAGGGGTTTGAATATGATTTGCATATTTTACTAAATTTCTTTGTTCATAAAGTGACAGTTTTCTATTATGAAGTAGAAACAGATCTTTCTGACACCTAAATAACTCAGTTTCTGTCTGTTTGTTATAGTTCCTCATCAGATCTTGATCCAATACTTGAATTTTAGTTTCTAAATCTAATTGAGATTTATTTTGCAATTTTTTATAATAAGTAGCTTTTTGAATAAATAATCCTCTTAACTGCGTTTTAATTGTAGCCCATTCTATATCTATCGGGTATCTATTTTGGGAAATATTGTATCGTAATTGTTTAAGAATCTCCTTAACTTCCATTAATATATCCTCCTTGGTTAATAAGTATGGATTCAAGGACCAATTATACCCTCGAAGCCTCTTAGTATTCATATTATTACTGGTTAAGGTTAAGTTTATCTTTGAATGGTCTGAGAGTTGTCTGGCTTGATTAGAAACACTAGGGTCGGCTGAAATCAATATCTCTGAAATTAGAAAAAAATCAATTCTCGACCACATTTTATGACAGGTTGAGTAAAACGTAAAATTTTCTGCTTTCCCTTGTGAGTGTGTGTGTTTGAAAGGGTCAAACAGTTTGAAATCAGTTTTCTATTCATTCAATGCTACCATTGCCTGTTTATTGAACGCTTTAGAAGCACCCAACTTGTCTAATTTCGGATCTTGGTAAGAGTTCCAGTCACCACCCATCACTATATAGCAATTATTATATGACTGTAAAATGGAATAAATTGAAGTTATGAAATGATGTTGGTTAACATTGGGGGCATATATACAAACTAGTACTATAGGTTTATCGTACCATTTAGATGTGAGAAGTACCAAACACCATCTACCCTCCTGATCTGTTTTCATATCCAAAATATCTCCCTGAAAGTGATTCTTAATTATAATTGCCACTCCTGCACTGTTCGTAGTTCCTTCCGCCATCACAATCTTCCTAACCCATTTCTTATCTTTCACTGACACCCACTGGTCATTAGTCATGTGTGTTTCTTGTAATAAAATACAACCTGCTGATGATTTAAGGAACAAGTGAAAGAACAGCTTTCTTTTTTTCATGTTCTGGAGTCCTTTAACATTCCAAGATTCTATTATCCACATTTAAAAATCCTTAGAAATGTACATTGATGTCTACTCTTTTTAAGCAACCTTAGAATAACATAAGTTGGCTTGTCAACAAATATTTGGAAGCAAAACTGCCATCCCATCCCTACCCAGTGCCTACCCACTATTCCTTCGGACCAGGATGAACATAGGTTTTTCACATTACTGGAAACCATCTGAGTAACTAACCTACTAATTCTATTATTTAACAATAAAACGCCATGCAAAAAACCTACTACAACTACTACTACGTCTACAAAGCCTAATTCTGACATTCCTTACTAAACACTACTATAAGTAACTACAGCTCTGATCATATTTAGGATATTCAAATGAACTAATTGCACCATAAAAATCTAATGTACTTCAATTCACTCTAACCTTATAAGCAGCAATAACATGTAACATTTTGTTTTGTTGATCTAAACTGAATTAAATATTAGTTAAGATAGATAGGACATAATTATTTAACATTTCTCAACACCCTGCATTTACTGAATTAAATGAACTAATTATTTTAATCTACATTATTCCTCCCATGTCAACTAACATACTAACATATTAATAATAAAAAATCAATGCAGTTCACAGTAAAACAAAAATGTCATTTTCACTTGTGATGAGCATTTATATCAGAGAGAGGAACAAAAGGGTTAAAAAGAAAGAGCATGAAAAGAGCACAGCAGAAAGGAGAACAAAAAAGGAAAATGCTTTGTATTACACATTTAAAAGCAACTACCTATATAATCTTTATTTATTAACTGCACAATATTTCACCTGTTAATCTACTCATTGAGACAGAAAAAGAAAAAAAAAGAAAAGAGAAAAAAAGAAAGTAAAAAAAAAAAAAAATAAGAAGCCACAGTACCTTTTTCTGCCATTATACATTACAGTCTCCTACTCTAATGCTCAATACATTACCACTGCATTTACCTGCAACATTCTAACTTCAACCAACATCTTACAGTCGTTTTTTCTTCAAACTAAGTCCAAAAGGCTTCGTTTAACCTTTCCAGGAGATCTTCTTACTTCCCAGGTAGTAAAACTGTAAAAACAGTCTAAGTCCTTTCCTTCGCACTCGCGACGGGGGACCGAATTCGCGAACGGACCTCCTGGTTGTGCCACAGTAAAAACGGTCCCTCTGCTTCCTCCAGTACATTTCCTGTTGCCTCGTGGATTACAAACGCTCAGTACAGCCATAAAACTTCGTTGGAACTTCGTGTTGCAGCTGGAATTGCGAAATAAGAAGATAAGAAGATGAATCATCAGGCCTGGAACAAGAAACAAAGCAGACAAAAGATTTTGAAGCCTCGGATCATCGTAAATAGAGAATCCCATTCTCTCTGATGTTACAGAAAGCCAGATGGACTGTTTACATTTCTGAAGATGGCAGAGCCTTAAAAAGCTTCAAAAAAGTAGGTCTTGCTTCTTTTTTTGTGCTAACAGAGTATTTAATGCCCTCCACAGTAAAAATTAGGTTATTGGGATATTTCATTTGAAATCTGATATTTTTGTCAATCAGAAACTTACAATATGGAGCTAGCATTTGTCTAGATTGCCTTATTTGTGTTGGTAAATCCTGTGTTATAGAGATTTTATTGTTTTGCCATATTATAAATCCACCAGATTTTTTTATAGTTAACAGTATTTTGCTTACGTCTTGATAGTTCAATATTTTAACATAAACAGGTCTGGGTATATTTGAAGCTTGAGATTCTCTGTATGCTCTATGAGCCCTTTCTATTACCATCTGTTTAACTTCTTCAGAGTCCTTGAGCAGAATTTCGACTATTTGTGTGATAGAAGTAATCAGATCATTATACTGAATGGATTCAGGAATCCCTCTGATTATTATATTGTTGCATCTAGATCTTGCTTCCAAGTCCAGAATTTTGCTTTGCATCGATTGAATGTCAGCCCCATGCGTCTCTGTTCTTTTAGTAAGTATTATTATGTTGTCTTCATTTGCAGCTATTCTAGTTTCTGCTTTCTCCATTCTTTCGAGAATCCGGTTACGTGTCACTAAATGTAAGCGTTTGAGCTGTCAGCTCATTTAAAGCATCCTGTATGGGTAGCAATGCTGATTTTATTTCCTCCATTGTGACCTGTTGATCAGACTTTGATGCTATTCCTGTTTTTGCAGTCTCCTGTTGTTTAAAAGTTTTCTGTCTCTTATGGAAAGATTCTTTCTCTGGCAATTGCAAAACTGACAGCTTGATTTTGGTAGTTGTAGTTTCCATATTTTTGTCCTCTTTAGACATTTTGAAACTCTGTAAGTAGATTTATTTCCCAAGGAAAAGTTACAGCAGTGAGATAAGTCAGTCCTTTGTTCAGTGCTCTGTTCAGAGTCAACCTGACAATCAGATCCAATCCTGCTACTAGCAAATATTTTTTTCCAATTTTCTTTCCTCAGAAACAAAAGTGACTTCTGGTAGATTAGTAATTGCTGTCAATTAGTATCTTAACTCTAAGTATAACTCCACAGGGTTGATTTTTTTCTCAGGTATTTGAAGAGCTGAAGTACTGCAGTGCTTATAGAACGGCAGCCATCTTTATTTCCAAGTGTAGCCACTTCTGTTCAATGTGAAACTGCCTGCTGTTCCACATGAAAGACCTTTCTTTTGGTCTTCACTTAAAATGAAGGACCTTTTTTTGTCCCTACCTGTCCCTTTACAAATCTGGCAACCCTGACTTAACAGCAATCTTTTACCAAATGTAGACCAGGCTTTATGAGTCAAAATGTAGACACCATGAACAAGTCAACAACTGTATCCTGAAACTCTGGAAGTCTCCCTTATGCTATCAGATTGACAGACAAGTGATCAAATTTCATAGCCCACTGTAAACAACAACTAAATTAGAACTGGATATTCCCATGTGGCACTCCTGGTTAGGTCTACCCATACATATATAATAACTGGAATTCTAGCCTCGTTTCCACAGCTGGTATGCCCACCCCTTCACACAGCATAATTAATACATTCTCATCTGTTACTTAAATCCCTTCTAACATTATCACCTTTACTCACTTCCTTCCTATAGTCCCATATCACACTACATTCCTTGCTCCTTGTCCCATCTAGCACAATTCATTTTTTTCTCACATACTCTTTTTTCCTTTCTCAGTACATAATAATTTCCAAACACTCTTTAAATTTGTCCCTTTCATCTGTCTCTTATAATTTTCCTCCTTAAATTCAGATTTTCTCTTTCTACTCTTACCTTTCTCTTCCAACTTGATATTGCATTTTTTTAAATTTGTAGTGATACTTCTTTCCCTACAATAGTATGACCTTGGAGTGACAATAATGGAACAAAGAAGGTACAGCAAAAATGCTTATTGGAATTTTTTACAACCAACGTTTGCACCAAACTATGCTGTTATCAAACACATGTATCTAGATGCTGTTTAGATTCATGCAGGTAGTTTTCAGCGAAGTTCATTTTTTTAGATATAGTAATGGCTCCTACACCCAAACACACACATGAGCGAACACACACACACACACACACACACACACACACACACAAATGCACACAAACACAGACACACACACACACATATATACACACACACACACACACACATACACACACACACACACACACACACACACACACACACACACACACACACACACACACTTACCTACACATACACATACATATAGATAGACTGATACATGCGTGTGTCTGTGCGAAGATGAAAACGTGGGTCAGTGGTAATCAAGTTACTGAAGGGCAGTAGTAAGCTTGACAGTCAAACTTAAATTTCTATAGATTTATGAACAAAATCCAATGTATGCTTTTTTTTATAAACCCTAGTTGCGTCAATGAAACAATAATTGACAGATTTCTCTAATGCAATGAATGTTTCCCACTTCTTTTAGCACTTTCTGCTCACATTTTAATTGTAAGATGTTGCATACAGCTTCAAAGCAAAGCTGAAAGGGTTTATTCAGGCATAAAATGCAAATGATTTTTATGCATTTCTAGTTAATATGCAAGCTCATATATCCTGTTTTTTAATATAATTGCCAGTGTATTTGTTTACTGTGTCATCTGTTTGTCTATTGCTTATACTGCTCAGTGTGTGACCTTGATTGGCATGGAATGAAAAGAACCACCTGACTGTCATGAGTAATTAGAAACAGGTGGCTGTGATTGTCTCTATACACTTCAGAAAGCATCATAGCCAGGAAACTGGTAAGTAGTTTTATAGTTATAAAAATTCAAGTTTCAAAATAGTTTTGAGCTTGCTGAAATTTTAAAATGGGAAAAGCTTGGATAATTCTTTGAAGAAATAGTTAAACAACATTAAGAATAACAAAAAATGAGAGGAAAATGTTTTTATATCACATAAAATAAGGAGTGTATATTCAGTCTCTCAGATTAAGATATAGAAAGCCATAACATGGAAAGCCAGAAATCACCAACATTCTATGAATGCTCACGTTATAATGTCTTTCACGTTTACTAAATCCATTTTTTTCTTTTCTTTTCTAAAAAATAAGTTGAATTTGACTTTTTGTTTTTATTATTTTATACTCTATCCCTTTATGATACGTGAGAAAAATGAGGTAAATTTTGTTAAATGTGCAGAGGAGCAATGAAATGGTCAAAAACTTGTAATTCATGCATGGAGGGATGCATCATTAATTATAGCAAGGTATGCATCTGCATATATTCTGGTGGGTACGAAAGGGGGGAATACCTTTTTCCCTACATTATTAGATAGATGACATGTTTAAAATGCTTCAGATTTAGTGAGAAGTAAAGGGTGCACTTCTTTTATGGGGTGCTTAATTGCTGGTCCGAGACCTTTGCTCCAATAGTGAATTGGCCTCAGTTCTGCCTACAGAGATGAGTGCACAAGAATCAATTGCTCAGTCTTATCCATCCATGCATCTACAACCCCTTTTCCTAATTTTTGCACATGGGGTTGGGGTGTCATTTCAACAGTGACAATCATCTAGAGCCAAGGTTTACACTGCCGGATGGCTAGCCCTGCCACGGTAGTTCTTCCACACCACATACTTGCACACACACCTATGGCCAGTTTAGAATGTCCAATCCACCTACTGCATGTCTTTGAAATGTGAGAGGAAACCAGCACACCAAACTCACTTGAACAGAGGGAGGACATGCAGACTCCGCACAGAAGGCACCCCAGACGAAAATTGAATCTCCCATAAAAATGCTTTTCGGACATGAACCTACTAGATAAACTCAGTTTGCTAGCCATAAACACACACACACACACAGACACACACACAGACACACAGACACACACACACACACACACACACACACACACACACACACACACACACACACACACACACACACATACTCGCACGCATACATACACACACATACACACTCACATGCATACTAGATATAGCTGTTGATGAGGGACCAAGAATGAATTGCTCAGTTCTATCTCACACAAAAATGCCTTGAGATCCTGCATCCAGTGGGCAGACTCTTTGACTCTGGCACTAGTAGTAAGTGCCAAGATTTGCAATTCTTACCTAACAGTCAAACATTTGCTTTTAGAGTTGGTAACAATGCTTTTAGAGTTGGGACGAAAGCATTCTGACCTGAACTTAAGGAAGAATAGGAAGTCACATTCATGAGATGGTATGAATCAATGTAGAGACGTTAAAAGGAAGTTGAAATTGTATTAAGTATTTGTTTTAAATGCCATCTCATGACACGTAATCTGCTGATGGTCCTTGGCTATAGGGATGAACTTACACCAGGAAAAATGGGTTGCACCCAAAGTGAAGGATGTAGAGTCATGTCAAATCCAAAGGTAAGGAATCTTTGATCATCATAATACCGTGGGTGCCTTCTGCTGCTTCCAGAAAGTTGGAGCCTCCTAAGCCATAGGGTTATTGCTTACCTTCTCTGCTGATGCTGATGAGTCCAGCATGTAACTGAAAATGGCAGCAAAAGGAATAGTCCATGGTCAGTCATATTCCAACATATTTGGAATAGAACCAGTGTGGCTTTCTCCTGCAACACAGTGAATTAGAATATCCAGGAGACCAGACAGCATGTCCTTGGATGGATTCAGGCATGGGTCTACATGACACCATAGAGCGGCCACTTCAATGAACAACATTTCATTGGACATGCCATTCATCAAATTCCCGTCATGTGGGGGGCTGTGACCCCACACCTCCCACTAATCATATATACCAACTCAAAGATCACACTACCATGTGGAAAGGGCAAATTTCCCAATCCTCACTATACCGCAATCTCAGTATGAAGTGTTTGATGAACAGCATGTTCGGTACAATTGCACTGAAAATGCCATTTGATTAACTAATTTTTCGATGAACTGATAGGGACCCTTCAGGCAGTGGTATGCCACTGGCATGGTGTTAGGACAGGTACCACTCACTCCCATGCTGTTTGTAAAGCTACAACAGGAGTGTCATGGAACTGCACATCTGCATGTACCAGCTACACCTGACAGCTTCCCTCCACAACCTCCAGACTTGCAAATAGTCTGCTAAGCACTTCTGTTAATAAAAAATCACACAGTTATGAAAACTGAGAAGTGATGCTGGAGAGAGTATTGTCTGGTGCAGCTAGGAATACAGTGCATATAACAGAATATTTATAGCTAAGGATTTGTTTTAGTCCATCTCTGCCACACTAACAGAATATTTATAGGTTAGGGTTTGTTTTAGTCTGTCTCTGCCACACTAACAGAATATTTATAGGTAAGGATTTGTTTTAGTCCATCTCTGCCACACTAACAGAATATTTGTAGGTTAGCATTTGTTTTAGTCCATCTCTGCCACACTAACAGAATATTTATAGGTTATGATTTGTTTTAGTCCGTCTCTGCCACACTAACAGAATATTTGTAGGTTAGGATTTGTTTTAGTCCATCTCTGCCACACTAACAGAATATTTATAGGTAAGGATTTGTTTTAGTCCATCTCTGCCACACTAACAGAATATTTATAGATTACGATTTGTTTTAGTCCGTCTCTGCCACACTAACAGAATATTTCTAGGTTAGGATTTGTTTTTGTCAGTCTCTGCCACATTGAGGAGTCAAGGCAGATGGTAATTCCATGCAATGATGACTTCCAGTAGACCAGCAGAAAATGATTTTAATTTATACAACCTCCACTACATGGATACACTATCAGCAGTTTTGATCCAAGTACTAAAAGCGGTCAGTATATTTCCAAGCAAAGTCTATATATCCCATTCATAGTATGCAAGTTTGTGCTAAATATCCTAACCTAAATGCATGTAAATCTACTGCGGTAAATCTAGAGCTGAGTTCAGAGTTTCCCCTGATTTCCAAATGCTTGTAATCTGAAAAACAAATATAGCAAAGTGACTTGAAGATGCAGTCTTTATTTCCTGAAATTGTAACTGGCCTTGATTACTGGCCACTGTCCAATCCAAGCCACAGGTTAAACAGTATGTGTAAAACAGAAACCACCCTTGCAATACAAACTACTGACTGTTTTTGAGATTGTTTGGAGTTGTCATTAACTACTGCATCTTTTAAATTTACTTTATATATTTCTTAACAAGTTGACTCACACAGTAGTATCTTTTCAAAGGAGATGCAAGAGCTTATTTTGTTAACTGACTTGCTTAGCGTCACCTAGTGACCAAATGGAGGTGAAAGGAATTAAACCTAGATCTTGGGATACAGAAACCAGTTCATTAGTAACTCATAGCCAACATTGCTACCTCAGGACTTTAAAAAGGAATATCATGTACTAAAACATGAAATATATGGTGCTGTAGAGTGAACTAATTTTCACCTGAACAGGTATAGCAGAGCAGGTGGGAGTGATGTGCTGCTTCTTATAAATCACGTACTATTCTCTACATGGGGATACAACTCATTGCAAGTCAGCTTTTAGTTCTGCTTGTTGTAGGTTAGATTTGCTATGCCTCTTCAAGCAGGATTTCTAGTGGCTTGGCAAAGTTTTATCAGACTCATTTGGTCTTTTCCAAATTACAAGTGATGTATTCAACTCCTTTGAATATTTCAGGAGCTCAGGATGAAATTGTGAAGTACGTTTCCATCCATTATGCCCTCAGATGTTAGAGGACATTATTTCAAGAGTTCACAAACTTCCTGGTCATCTTTGTCTTGACTAGGAAAAAACATAATTAATTATAACATAATTCATCATCATAGTGGAATCAAAGTCCATTGCTCTTGTAAAGGATTTCAGTGATTATTTAGAACATTATCTCCTACTTAACTGTGATTTCAGAATACCAGGGTCATTGTTACACAAGATCTATTCTCCATAATAACCCATTCATACTGCTGTCAGAGCTATAGAGACCTAGAGACACCTTCATAAAAAAGTGACTACTTTGCGATTTTTTACATAGAGGACATAGCAAACAGTTTTATTTCTTCTGTTTGTAAGTTTGCCACCTTAACTTCCCCAAAAACATGTTTTCATCAAGAAAGGCTATGAGTACCTAACGGGAAAGTGAGCCCTTCAGATAGAATTAACCAAAAAAAAAATACCACAATCTGAACTTTATGGCAACAGTGGTTGTCAAACTGCACTGATGCCATAACATTCTAAATGTTACACAAATACATGAGTGAGATTCAATAAAAAAGTCTTTTGGCTTTTCCCGGTTAGGGGTTGTCACAGCAGATCACTGGTCTGCAGATTGATTCGCAGTGGTGTTTTTAGGTTTCGAGTTGTTTGAGTAATAATGGATAATATAACCTATGAAGGTAAAATTAACCAAATTCTGATGGATGAAGTGACTTATTCTAGTGTGTCTAACAATGAGGTTAATATAGCCTACAAGAGGATAGACAATATTTTGGAAGATCTGTATATGGAAGGCCTAACTGATGAAAAAACACTTAGATGTTTAAGGGTAGACAAACCAAGAGTGCCAACCATATTCGGAATACCCAAGACACACAAGAATGAGAAAGATCCACCCTTAAGGCCTATAGTGTCGGCAGAAGGGCCTAAGACGCTTCCCCTGTCTAAATATGTAGATAATAAACTTAAACAGTTATGGGTCAAAAGAAAGGCCATTTTAAAAGATTCTTGGGACTTTTTGAAGGAAATTACCCCAGAATTGTTTCAAGATGAATTAACCTTCATTACTATAGACGTAAAAGATTTATTTTCAAGCATTCCCTACTGGGAAGGAATGGATTTGTTTGAAGAAATTTTATTCAAAGATCTTGACTTGACCCACAATGAGAAGCTAGTTTGTATTAGCTTAATGGAATTGGTCTTAAAATACAATTTCATTTTTTTCAAAGGTGAATTTTACCAGCAAATACAAGGTGTGGCAATGGGGGCAGCGTTGCCCCAACATATGCCAACCTTGTTCTAGCTAAGTGGGAGGAAAATATATATATTAAATTCCAAGTTTGCAACTAATTGGACAGTCTATAAGAGATTTTTAGGCGATATAGTAATGTTTTCGAAAGGGACTGGAGAGTCATTTGATGAATTCATGGTTTATATGAAGAATACCATTAACTTTTTGGAATTCACTTACACACTATCCAGGGACTGTTTGCAATATTTAGATGTGGAAATATATAAGGCAGACGGTAAATTTGAGTCCAGGCTATTTAGAAAACCTACCTTTTGTAACTCATTTCTTCATTACAGAAGTGCACATCCCCCTCATTGCAAAAGGAACATAATTAAGGGCCAGTATGTCCGGGGTAGCCGAATGACTACTTCAAGTCATGATTTTAACAAACAATGTGGATTGTTAAAAAATTTTTTTTTGGAAAGGGGTTACCCACTGGACCTAGTGGAGGGAGTAGAGGTAGAAATAATGGCTGGTAGATCTACCAAATGTAGACCCATTCTAGGACAGAATTGAATAATGCATAATGATGCAGGGGAAGAACATTATGTTAATTACAATGGAGCTATGGTATTAGAGTACAATGTTCTTAATGGAGTAACAAAGAAAGGTTTGTAACCATTTCAGACTTGGAAAAGCTTCCCAATAGCCCTCTGAAATTTGTATACAAGAACTCATCTAGTTTGAAAAGCATTCTTGAACATGGTGATAAAAATATGGCAAGGAATAGGAAGAGAGTGGGGACTTATAAACGCGGCCATTGTTCCCAATGCGCAAGTATAGCTAATGCAGACAAACATTTTATAGAGGCTAGGAATAGGTGGGTATGCAGCCCTGGGTACTTTACTTGTGAGCCCATGGGGTTAGTATATCTTGTTTTGTGTGTTGAGTGCAGATCCTTCTATGCAGGTAAAACCGAACGTAGACTCAAAAGAAGGATTTATGAACATAAATATGACATTTTGAATAAAAAGGAGACCAATGCCTTATATAAACACACAAAAGTTTGTTTAAAAACTAACTTTATTTTTTTAGTCTTGGAACAAATACCAAAAGAAATCAGGGGTGGACTATGGGAGGAGAGAATAGAGTTCAGGCAACATTGGTGGCAAGTAACGCTGGAAGCATCAAGCCCCCCTGGTTTAAATGATTTTATATCTATTGTTCCATTATTAAAACTGAGATCTGCTAAACTGTAGTTTGCATCTAAGACACAGTTTCTAATAAAGCCACTAGATGGTGGAATAATGTTGTTTCCTACATCACCTGCAGTTGTTATTACATTGGTAAAACCGAACGAAAATTTAGAAGGCGAATTTATGAACATTTATATGCAGTCAAAAAGAAAGATAGTAGCAATGCTTTAAGTCGACACATACAAGAGACAGATAATAGACATTATTTCAAGTCTGCAATTTTAGAATGTGTGAATTATAACATTAGAGGAGGTAATCTTAAGGCTTATATAGCAGTTAGAGAGGCAAAATGGCAAATACTCACTGACGCTTCCACAAAGCCAGGATTAAACGAATATATATCGTTAAGACCATTTTTAACTTAAAGTCCTTTTCCATGTTCTTTCATGTTACAGCATGATAATGAATTTCCCATTAGAAATAGGACATGGAGTGATATGTTCTCAAAACTCTGCCATTAACTACATTTACCATACATTAAATAATATGAACTAAATTATATACCATCATATAAATTATATTTTAATAACTTCATGGTTTTATATTTAACATCTACAACTTCACCTTATATTACTTGTATATACATAGAATAGGTCGAAAGGTATTATATCTATGGAATGTACTAATATATTAAAGTATTTATTTATATATTTATTTAACATTATATAGTACTTATACACCTAGGTTTTACTTTTTTACATTTATTTAAATATGTATTCACATATTATCATGCACATGTGCACTTTAGTATTCAGCCCATAAATATGATCATAAAAATTAATGGAATTTTATATGCCTGGATTTAACATATCATATTATATTATATTTTATTGTATTTTGATGTTTTAAACAACATATCTATTATAAGGTTGATAGGATATCATCTAAAGGTATTTTAAAATATTTATTATTTTAATATAGGCAATGCTTGTTAGGTGTTCATTGCATACTAAGTTTTCTGGAACTATGAATTGTCATAGTAAGGTAATATGTTTTGGAAAAAAGTATGATGAATATGTCTTTAAATTTTTACAAGAAGTTGGTGCCAAAAAGGTTATAAAATGAATCATTCAATTATTGTATCTGATTCTGAGGAAGTCCACGATATAGTGGATGAAAGCGCTTAATCGTTCTATTGGATTTGTATTTGTTATTATTTGTGTGTTTTGGATCATTTCTTATTGCTGAGTTGACAAATAAAGAGGTGTATTATAGCTTCACTGGTTCATCGGCTTATTCCTCTTGGATTATTTATACTTGCTTGGTTTATCAATATGACCACAATGTATAGCATATTCTTTTCTTCCAATCATAAATTACATTTTTAATGTATCACTAACCTAGGTTTATTTAGTTTCATAGGTATATAATAGGCTAACAACTATTGGGGTCTTTATATGCCTAGACAAGCTTCCCAATTGCGTCCTACATGTTTTTGTACCTTAGAGGTTATTTTAAGGAGTATATGTGAGCAAGTGCAACAGTTACAGGCAGCCTCTGTCCATTAGGGACATAGGTGCTAGACCAAAGTATATTTCTGATTTCCCATCCACTAGTCTTGGTTTCTCTTGAATACAGTTAGGGAAGAGCACTGCTTCAGATGATTGGGAATCCTTGAGATATATACTTTTACCTCCAATTTGTCTTATTTATGTCACAAGGAAAGTTGAATCCTTTCAGCATATACCTTGCAAAGCACATGCATCAGCTGGAGGGACCACAGCGGTTTCTCACCAGGAGAATCCAGTGCCTCAAACATCTACCATACACAGGCTAAAAGCCCTATCCCCCTTCTCAGTTTCATACAGACTCCTCAGAGGTGACCTCTGTCTGGCATACAAGGTGATCATGGACCTCACCATGATGGGATTGCTGCATATCCACAAGTCAAGCTCCACTGCACGCTCACAACCTGGTCTGTGACATCAACAAGACTTGTGAGTGGGACAGATTTGTGTCCCAGAGACTCCCTCATCTATAGAATAGACTCCCTTTCCATGTCAAGCAGAGTACTTCTTTGCCCCTTTTTAAGTGCAACCTGGATAACTAGATGTGAAACAAAAAATATACCCCTGGGATTCCACCCATGTCCCTGCTGGACAGGAGCACTGGGTGCTGACTTGTCTAAACATGGGCTAAACTCTTGGCTAGGCTTATAATGGCTTCAGGGCCAATAGCCTAGCACCCTCCTATGAGCCTATGATCCTATAGTTCAAATTATTCCATGTGCTATTTATTTTGCAGATATGAAAAAGCCCCATCAGATTGGAATCCAGGTATATCTTGTATGCCAGGCATAAACCCATTCTCAGTCTGTAGAAAGCAGAGTATAGAGACATGGCTCTAAGAAAATCTGCATCAGACATGCTGTTTATACACCCATATTGTTTTTTTTAAACAATTTTTATTGAATTTTTATAAACAAACAAAGAAATGTGTGCATTTAAACAAATTTAATAAAACAAAACTAAATGCCCATAACATACAAAATTTACATTGTATATGTCACATCTTATCTAATAAATTCTTTAGTTTTATCCATGATAATTTCTTATGAGTTACTTTTGTTGATCTTAAATCAAGAGTAAACAGTTCTCTTTTGCATACAGTTTTGGCCAGTAAAATAAACTCAGAAAAAGAGAGGATGTTTCTACTTTTCCAGTTTGATGTTATAATTTTCCTTGTGGTTGCAAGAAGAGACCAGAGAAGATGCACTTGTGTCTTTGGAATATATACTGGTACCGGTGCATTAAATAATATCAAAGAATCTGAAATGTCACATTTGTCAGACCACAAAGCCTTTGAAAAGGACTTAAATTCCTGCCAAAAGGTTGTAACCATTTTACATTCAAGAAAAATATGTGCCCAGTCAGCACACAAAGTTTCTTCACATCTCCAACATTTATGAGTACTAGTATGTGAGATCAATGCTAATTTATGAGAGGTAATGTACCTCCTATGGATAAACTTCCAAGTGGAAATTTTCCAGAAAGGAGATGAGCTTGTATTGTTAAGTGATTTCTGTGTCAAGGCTCTATCAGTGTCTGAAAATGTAGCTTTATTTAATTTTTCAATATAACTCCATTAAGAATCTTCTGGTATTTGTAAGTCGGCTCTTATTGTTTTCTAAATCCTGGATAATGAAAAGCCTGTGTTGTGGTTAGTCATGTTCAGTTCACAAAAAGAGAGATTACATTTGGATATAATGAATCATCAAGCACTTGATTTGATTTGAGCTCATTTAGTAGATGTTCTCTAAAAATCTGGATATTTAACCAGTTATTTTGATTAAAATTATACCTAGCCATAAGGCTACTTGTGTCATATATATCCTTGCTGCCAATGAATTGGTGCAAATATATTAGACCATTTTACTGAATCAGCATTAATTTCCTTCTGTTAAATGAAGCTAGACATTTTCTTGTCAATGCAACTGGAAATATTAAGAATAGGAGATGTCTTGTCTTATAGTTACTGTTCATTATCTTTTGAAAGTTGTTTAATATGTAGCTGATACAATAAGGGTGTCTTTCAATTCTATTTTCTTTAAAAATTATGTCTTTTACTACCAAAGACATCTTATTATCTGTAAACAAGTCATTATTTATTGTCTCAAGGATAGAAAGCAATATAGTTTTATGCAATTTCTTCCAGTTTGATGTATATTTATTACTTAAGCACCAACTCATTATATTAGGTGTAGCTGCTTCAGCATAAAGTTCTAGATTCGGAAAAGCAATCCCTCCCGTATCCCATTCCCTACAATGCAAATCATATCTTATTCTTGGTTTATGTGGTTGCCATACAAATTTAAACATAAGTGAGTTGAGTTGTTTTATTAATTTCTTTGGAGGTCCAACTATTATAGTCTGAAATAGGAATAACAGTTTTGGTAAAATACATATTTTTATTAAGGATATTTTTTTTCCATAGAGAAAAAACATTTTCCCCACTTACTTAGATGTTCCTTAACCACAGTTATCAGGCTATTATAATTCAAATATATAATGTCTTTCCAATTTATCTGCACACCTAGATATTTGAAGGTGTCATTTTCCAGTTAAAATTACTGTGTTTTTCTAATATGGCGCTGATTTTTTTAACAGTATAGTTTTCGTTTTGTTAGTGTTGAATTTTAAGCCTGAGATTTCTTCAAAATTTTTTAGAGATTTTTATAATATGGTGTATTGAATAATCTATATTCCCAATAGTTAACAGAATGTCATCTGCAAAAAGTTGTATTTTACAAGAGTGATAAGAATTAATATCAAAGCTAACAATATTAGTGTCATTTCTGATGTAGTTGGCTAATGGTTCCACTGCTAAGGCAAATAATAGGGGTGAAAGTGGACAGCCTTGTTTGGTTCCTTTTAATATTTTGATTTGAGTGGACACGTAAGCCCCAATTTTGATGTAAGACACCAAATGTTCATATAGATTGTTTATTAATTTTATAAAATCAGGTGAAAAATTAACTGATTCTAGTACTTTATATAAACAAGGCCAAGTAACAGAGTCAAAAGCTTTGTCCAGATCTAAACTAATAATGGATAATTCTTTCTTTTTCTTATTCGCTAGATCTATTAAGGATAACATTTTGATGACATTGTCTTGAACTTTCCTGTTTGATATGAAGCCTATTTGATCTTCTGCTATTAATTTTGGCAAGAATTGGTTTTAATCTTTTAGCAAGAATTGAGGTGAAAAGTTTATAATCAATGTTCAATAGAGATATAGGGTGGTATGATGTTACTAGTTTGGGATCCTTGTCCTGTTTCAAAATGGGAGAGATTATGGCATATTTCCAAGAGGGGGAAGCAATTTCTAGACTTTCTAAATTCCTCAAAAGCTGCTACTAGAATTTTTTCGAGTTTCATCAGGAAGAAGCTTATAAAATTCACCAATGATACCGTCAATTCCTGGGGGCGTATTGCCTTTAATGTTTTTAATATTTTCCTTAACTTCTATTAGTGAGATTGGTTTTATCAATTTGATGTTTTGTTCATTGGTTACTTTCTTATTAACATTTTCAATCAGAAACGTTTCTGTTAGAGTGTTGTTAGAATCTGAGTTAGCATTATTTAATGCCTCATGATGAGATCAAACATTTCTAAGATTTCCTTTAAGTCTGTCACTTGTCTGTTTGTTCCTTGTGTTGTCAGTAAGTTATTTTATATACCTTGTATTAGCTGATTTTTTTTATTTAACTGCAGATTTTTTGAATTTGCAGAGTATGATTGTAATTCAAGCCTCTCTAGATTTATAGCCACTTTATGATTCAAGATTTCTACATACTTTGCATTTAATGTTTTTAGTTCAGAGTTTGTATTTATATCTTTTTTATTTAACTTCTTTTTTAGTGCATCAATTTTTGTTTGTAATGTTATTAGCTCATCATCCCATTGTTTTTTTTTTGTTTAAATACCAGTTTTTTATTTTACCATAAAGATATGATTTTAACGAATCCCAAACAATGTTCTTAGAAGTCTCATTGTTGTCATTGATAGCGAGAAATTACTTAGTTTTATTTAAGAACCAGTCTTTAAACACATTGAGTTTTACAATGTAAGCAGGTAATCTTGGCCAAGCTATCAGATCTTTAGGACTGATATTAATCTTAAATAAAAGAGCATTGTGATCTGACAAAGGGCAAGAACTAATTAAAACATCATGAGTTTTAGAAATTAGACTATTAGAAATTAATACTTTGGCAATAGCTGTATGTGTTCCATATCTATACAAGTAGTGCATGTAGTTTAATGATTCTGGTTCCTTTATATCATTTATGTCTTCAAGATTTGAAGAATTGATAAAATGTTTTAGTTTTTTAGCTGGAGCAGACAATTTGAAGTTATCATGTTTGGTAGTATCCTTTTTAGTAAGAATACAATTAAAATCTCCAGCATAAACTATGTCTCCTTTGGCTTTAATAGATATTAATTCTAAATATTTATTAGCAGTTCCTGCACCAATTCCAGGGATCCAATATGTATAGCTAAAGTGATGTATCTTTTATTCAACTCTAGCACAACTTAACATAACATACCATTCTTCTCCGAAAAAGTGTCTACTATTTTGGGCATCGGTAAAGATTTGTTCCACAGCATTATAGTGCCTCTTCTGTTAGCCTGGAAATAAGATTCCACAAGTGTTGTGTAACTGTTGAAAGATATTCTGTCTAAGTCCTTTTTAATAAAGTGTGTTTCTTGTAGAAATGCTATGTCTATTTTATTCATTTTCAAATATTTTGATAGACTTCTTCTTTTTATGGGATTGTTAAGGCCATTAATATTCAAGGATAAACATTTATATGTATGCATTTATAAAGAGACAAATGTAATTTTTAAAGTTTGTTATGGGCTTGAATTTAAAACAAAACATATTTAATGAAACAAGTATAACTATACACAATCCTAAACATGGAAAGATAGATTCCTGGTTTGATGAATGCATCATCCAAACCACCATCTTTACACCCTAAGACGTTCGTCAATATCCATCAAGTGCTTCTGCCTTCATTTAGTTATACAGATTAAATATGAGAATAAATCTTTTAACAATATAAATATGAATTGATTCACAATAACTAATGTCATGCAAAAGAAAAAAAATGCAGCATAGCTCATACAGCGTATATGAAAGTGAAATATATTAAATTCTAACAAACAATATAACTTTATGCTGATTAATCTGACTGAAGTCACTAATTATATCTTAATTCCTAATACAACATAAAATATAAATAAACAAAGAACATAAATAATGATAATAATTGTTTATCATGAAACTAAACCTATTATTTACATTTATGAAAACTGTCTGCATTTGTCATAAAGTAAGTGTAAAATAAAGTGTTATATATTATATCTAAAACTCTCATCCTTTCCTCCTCTTCTTCTCTTTCTTCTGCACAATATTAAGGTATCTGATTTTTGTTACTGTATAGTTCTGCACTTTATTGATCTTAAAGAGCTTTAAGAATATCTCATTAAATTTTCCCATCCCACATCCTTCTCCCCTCCCACTTCTCACTCAAAATTTATCTTAATCCACTGATGTAGATGTTTAGATAGTGATTATATGTACCTAAATATACCATTTAATAGATCAGTAGACATAAAGATTAATTATAGTCAAACATAACTTCCCCTATGGATTGATCTCATATTGGATATCAGAGAACATCTATTAACTTATAAAAATTGTAGCATAAAAATATATAAGAGGAGTTTGGCTTATCATGCTTGATCAGCATCTAGTAAACTTAGTGAGATTTATTTTATACATTTTAGTTATTAAAGCTGAACATATAACTAGTTAGTAATGAAACAAACTTGCCCTTACAACTGAATTATAAACTTTTACCTAAACTTTATACATATCTTTAAAGTATCATCATAAATATGGGAGATATAGTACCATTCATGCGTAAAATCTTTACATAAACTATATACTCTATTAAAACAAAGTACTTTAGATAAGTAACTGTGTTTCTTATACTCCTTGCAAAGAAAAAAATGGGAAAACAGTTTCTCATGTATAGGTTCAAAACCTGCCTGAACGCTAGCAAATCAAATCCTATTCAGAAATTAACCTTTAAAACTGCAACCACTGTACAATGAATTTGACATCTATAGAAGCTTTCTTTTTAAATGAGTAGTGCAGTTAACATAATGAGTGGCAGGTTATGCATGCATTGTGAAGAAATAGGCAGGTAAATATAATGATGTAGCATTAATAGTATAACTGTGAATAAATCACATCACTGGCAATGTAAAAACAACTTCATATCAGAAACTGTATTAAAAAAAAATACTATGCATAATGTATTGAATCATTTCTCTCATGACATGTAAAGCACATTCCTGAAAACTAAATGCTATGAGGTTATGAGGTTAATATAAGCCAGTATTTCTGTGATTAAACAGGAAGATGATTATTTAAATGCAAGAACATCATTAAAATAACACACTATAACTCATGAATATTCTACATCTCCTTACTATCCTACCCCTCTTACATTTAAAATAAATTAGAAAGAATAACTTAGAATGCTCTTATTTTGAATGTATATTTTGCTTCATTGTTTAGTTAAGTGTTTTGTAACCTGTGTTTTGGAGCTTTTCTCCCCGGGCCTCCGCTGAAAATGGACATGCATCCAGTCGGATCCTCCCGGTCAACAAATGTAAAATAAATAAAATAAATAAAAATAAAAATAATAGAATACAGCTTCTTTTTAAGTTATAAGCTGTAACTTACAGTTTTTAGAGTCTAAGCTGCAATCTTTTTTAAAATGGATATACAGCACTGAGACACCATTTTCCTTCATTGCAGATGCTAAACAGTGTGTGACGCGAGTTCAAAGGTCATCTGACTCAGTCTTTCAGTTTGCATGCTCATACAGTGTCCTCAGGGATTGGGGAAGCTGCATAAATGCTTGAGAAATGATTCTAGTGAAGCTTTTCAACTTTATGGCGCCAATACAAGTCTCAAGGTTTGTAAAGTATGCAATCTGAAGAAAAAGCCTTTTTAACAGGTGCTTGCATGTTAAAAGCTGGAATTTAGTTCATTTAAAAGAAAAAAAGAAACTGTTAAGTATGTGTTACAGTAAATGTGTTTCCCCAGCATAAAACATCACCCCTATCAATGTAACCTCATTAAACACACTCTAAATAAATAATTACATAGTTTTTATCTAACAATAAGGGTAATAAGCACACTTAATTGACTGCAATCAACTGCTGTTAATACAAACAAAGGAATCTTCCTAACTGCATTTATATGACACACATCCCCCATTTCCCTTTCAAATGGAAAAGCTGTCTACTTAATGTTAATACTGTATTTCTCTACTGACAGCATGTTACTAAGCCATACAAGGGAATGTTCTTTAAGTGTGCATTATCTATTTTGTTTGTGTCTTTCAACTTTTTCCCAGTTAGGGGTCGCCATAGCGGAACTCCGGTCCGCTAACGATTGGTAGAAAATTTTTACATGCCGAGTTACCAGCTCTGATGCACCACCTTCAACGAAGGTATGCCCCTTCACACATGTCTCCACACAGAAGACGCTTTAGCTGAGAATCGAATGGACAACATTTTGCTGTAAGTCGACAATGCTACCATTATCTATATATTAAAAAAAAAAAAAAAAAAACTGTTAAAACATACTATGTTTTCCTGCAAGGGCTAAGTCACTACCAACAAGCTTTAACATTAGAAAGTATTAGATGCTTGATTAATGCTAGATAATAAACATTACTAAAATAAAAACTGAAAGAGAGAAATGAGTAGAGAGAGGAAAGAAAAAAGAACTAATAGGAAGAAGAAGAACAAAGGAAAACGGTAAGCATGCTCTCTCTCTCTCTCTCTCTATATATATATATATATATATATATATATATATATATTTTTTTTTTTTTTTTTTTTTTTAAGTGTAATAAAGATTTTACCTTGTAATATATTTGCTGGTATCTTATGTTTTAAAAGAAAAAAGTCCATTGCTGGCAATAAAGGGAAAGTTGAGTTAACTTACTTCCCTTTAAGTTTCTTAGTAGTTTTATCACTTGTTATTGTTTTAACATTAGTAGCTTGTTTTTTTAAACTTGGTAAAGAGAGGGTCCATGTCTTCTAGTTTATCTAATAGATATTTTCTTCTGACAAAATCAGTTGCTTCTTCTAGATTGTTAAAGATTTTCTGTCCATCTGGTAAGGTAATCCTTATTCTAGCTGGAAAAAGGATCTGAGCTTTTATGTTAGCTTTTTAAGGTCTTTGATTAGAGGAATGCATGCTTTCCTTTTAGTTATAGTGGTAGATGTATAATCATTGTCAAATCTAATGTTTCTTCCATTGTCTTGGATGGGGTCTCCTGCCCAAGCAGCTCTTAGAACTAAATCTTTATCCTGAGTAGATAAAAATTTGACAATAATAAATCTCACTGAGGATGAATTTTTTGCGAAAGATGGATTAGATAGAGACCTGTGAGCTCTCTCGATTCTGAATGACAGGGGTTCAGGAAGGTTTAATACCTTAGGTAACCAGTTGTTCAAAAAAAGAATCATGTTGTTACCTTTAGTCTTTTCAAGGACCCCATAAATTCTAATGTTATTTCTTCTTGATCTTGATTCCAGATCCTCTATTTTTTCTGTTAAGGAATTATTTTGCTTCAGAAGAAATTTAATTTGAGTATCATTCTCCATTTGTCTTCCATCTAATTTGTTGACAGATTCCTCTATGCTGGCAATTTGGTCTGAATGTTTTGTGATTATTTCTTTCAAATCTTCAATTTGTTTCCTGCTTTCTTTCTTCATGTTTTCCATTATATGTCCCAAGTTGTCCATTTTTGTTGAGAGGTCTTGAATACTACTAATTATAGTGTGGAGTTCTTTTTTCACGAGAGAATCGTGTACTGAATATTTTGAGTAGTTCATGGCTTCAGCAATCTGTATACAGCTTCAGAAGGTCTGACAGTAAAATGTGAGGAAAATTCAATAAAAGTTTGAATTATTTTCCAGAAGATAATCCACAATAGTATAAGGAATAGTTATGATGTCAAATCTTTGAAGTTTTTTAAATAAAATTATAAAAATCCTGTCAGAAACATTACTTCACAGGCAGAGCAACAGGAAAGTGCTGTTCTCACTCTGGCATCTTGCCTCCATATTGTTTTTATGAGGAACATTTGTGGATGTTCCATTTGTTGCAATAACCTGGTTAGGTATGTACTGAAGAGAGCATTGTACTCATAAGCCTAATAGAAGCCGAATACAATGGAATGATGACTTTCTTCCCTAACCCTAACTGTAAAACACATTTGTCCTTAGTAGATTTAAAAGGGCTAAAAAGTATGTTTGTGTATGTGTATTGAGGGGGACTGTGTGTGTGCATGTGTGTGTGTCTGTTTTGGGTTAAAAGTACGTTTCTATGTACATACATCCACATGTGAGTGCTCAGATGTGTGACTTTTTGTATATACAAGTGTATATGCATATGTATACGTGTGTGTGTTTCAGTGTTTAAACATACATGTGCAGGTATGTTCGCATATGTGTATTGATCCAGACATGTGGAGGGCATGTGTGCATATGTGTATCACCAGGAAACACTAAGACAGCAACTGACATTAGTTTCAGAAACTCAGAGGTAAAGGAGTTCAATGGCCATATCCACAACAGCAGACACAGTACTGTGTGAAGGAGAATAAGAGGAAGAAGATGATGGAAAGCACCGGATCTACTGAGGAAGGTCCAGAGCAAGACTGCACAGCTGAGATGCACCAGCCCTGCTTTGCACATGAATGTTTTGGATGCTGATGGCATATGCTCTTGCTTACAATATGAACAACACAGAATGATTTACTTACTACCTTAAAGACATGTTGGGGAAAATTCAGGTAACTAACTACATGAGTCCCCAAATCTCTGACTTCAGTGTCTACTTTTAGGAGTGGTTTATAAATGAGGTAGTTTTCCTGGGTGACCACCTTCCCAAAAGGTAATATTATGCATTTCTTGGCATTGAGTTTTAAGCCATGGATTTGGAATCAGTCATTTGTCTGTGTTAGACCTTCCTGTAAGACGTTAGTATCTTGGGGGGTTTCTGTGCTTGCTCCTGGCATGCAGTCATCTATAAACCTGAAAAGCTTGAGTCCCTTGACATTGCTCTTGACATCAGAAAAATAGATGCCAAAGAGGAATGGACCCAGCACAGAGCCCGGGGGACTCCGCTGGTGAACAGCTTCTTTGTGAAGGTGGTCTCCCCATTCCTAACTTCTGTGTTCTAACTCTATGAATTATTTTGCAATGCCTGGGTGGGGAATTGTGTCAAATGCTTTAGCCAGGTCAAAGTAGGCAGTTTGCACCATTGTGCCCTCATCCGTTGCCTTGGTGACCTTCTCAAAGAAGTCCACCAGTTGAGTAGGAATGATCTTCCCCCAATGAAACAAAACTGGTTTGGATTGAGTGTTTAAAGGTTTTCTCTGTGCTTATTAATCATTTCCATGATATTTCTTTCCATGACTTTGCATATGAAACTACTCAGATGTATGATTCTGTAGTTCATGAGGTCCATTGACGGCATGCCCTTGAGCAGAGAGAGGACTGTTTCAGTAATCCATTTATGTAACAAAAAGCCTATCATAAGGCCATGCTTAACAGTGACTACAGTGGTCCCAATAGGCCATGTTTCAGGCTATTTAGGAGGCATCCTGGGATATTATCAGGACCCATTGTTGCAGTGTTCAACAGTTCATGCAGCCTACTTAAGTTACAGGAAGGCCTTGTCCCTAGGCCTAACTCCAGCTGTCATCTCCATAAAACATATATTTCCAGAAGTTAACTCCTAGATTCAAGTCCTTTCTCCTAGGTCTCACTCTCGGCTTTTATGTTTTCTTCTTAGCAGGCACAAGCCATAACTGATGCTTCACAGAAAAGCCATGACTGGGCCTTCTTTCAATCCATACTTCTGTGTCTTCCTTATGACACAACTTTGACACAACACCTAATCCCTGCAATGAGGAACTAACTTTTTTGAATTTAGCCTTTTAGGTTTATCTCCTTTATCCTTAAGTAAAGTTTCTATGATTGGTCAACTGCCCGTGAGAACCAGTCGCTTTTATTAGTTGACTGTAAGTGGGAACCACTGCAAAAATATTTCTAGGCTCCATATTGCATTGCAGTTAAAGAAATACACAGTAACACACATTTTTTCATTAATATTATTCTCTGTAAACTGTTTGCGTTTTTTTTTTTGAGCTTTTCTCCTCGGGTCTCCACTGAAAATGGGCCACAAGCTCAGCTGGAACAACCCGGTTAACAAATGTCAATAAATAAATACAATAAATAATATGATGTAAAAAAAAACATTTCTGACACTTCATTCAATTTTTGTAAGATTAATATAGTCAGAATCTCTCTCTCTCTCTCTATATATATATATATATATATATATATATCGTCCTTGTGTATGTAAACATGCATATGCACAGTGAGTTCCATTACGCTTACAAGAAATGTAATATGTACTTTGGCATACAATAACAAGAAATCCTGCTCAACATTATTATTTGCCTCTCCTCCTCCATACTCCTTGACTTAGGAACTATTTATTTTAGTGAATCAGAAATTTGCTTGATTTATTTGATTTAAGTCCTTCTTGTCATAAGACCAAGATGCAACACATTAGATTCTAGTCGTCAAGTATGCTTACGCTCTTTTTTATTCCATCACAGAAAAAGTAAAACCTCTGAATCTGGCACATCAGGAGTTGTTTGTTTAATATTTTAAGGCACCCTAATAATTATTATCTGACTACCACAAAATCTTGTTGAGGTATCAAAGTTCAGAAAGTGGTTAAAAGAAAGTCTCAAGGTGCTTGAGAAGGCCATACATCTTCGAAAGTGGATCCATGTTATGAAGGGAATTAAGATTATCTTTTCAGTGAGTAAGATCATACTTCAGCTGAAATGGTGGAGATTTAGTTAGTTAAAGGCATAAAGTGCTGATGAGATCTTAAGGGAAGGAAATGCTAGAGAATGTGATAACACTGAAAAAGAAATATATGCAAATGGTTGCTAAGAAAATGACAGTCCTTTGTAAACAATATCCCAGAAATAGCAAAATGACAATTTTCTTCAATATTAAGGAGGTAATGAAAAGTTAAAAGAAATAAAGTTTGCACTCTGGCACATATTTGATCTTACAGATGGTTATACTTGTTGACTGAAATTATTTGAAGTTGATTATAATGAGATTACATGAGATTAATAACTCGCCATAACGCCCATTCAACAGCAGACAGTACAGGATTGAAATAAGATGGATAATTTTTGTGTGCAAGTAGAATCCATGCAGCTGTAAAGGAATAAGGCTGGAAGGAAGATCTGAAAAGTGATCATTGTAAAATCTAGAAGTACAAAAGGGTTCAGACTGAATGGATTCTGTGAAAACAAAGAAGGTGATGGCTAGGGTTTATAAACTAGTTACAGGGAATAAAGAATAAAGTTGCCAGTGTCCATATAAGAGAGGATGCATTATAAAACTAGAACAATTTTCATGCAGTTTGTTTCTACATATGAAAAGGAGCAGGCAATGTGGAAGATATGAAACCAAGAAAGAAATTTAGACTTGCAAATCATGTGGTGCATGTGGATAATGACTTTAACAGATGCAATTTTTCAGCAGAGATTGTAGTTCCCAGATGCAATTAAGATAGCATGAAACATGCATATTAAAATAGACACTGGGTGGGTCAGGCATAATGGTTAATGTATTCAGCTCATAGGCACAAGGTACAGGGTTTGATTCTAATCTCAGGTTTTCGATAGGCCTAAAATAACCCTTCAGGGCAGTTAACCTAGCATGAACCTATAGGGTTGGTAGCTGGCTTAATGGTTAAGGTGTTTCGATTCTTACTTTTAAAGGGAAATTGAATAGACTTAAAATAGCCTGCAAAGGCTAGTAGTCACCTTTGAAACAAATCTTCTCCAGCTGTGTTAAAAGATTTTAATTTTTTACTGGATGTTTTTTGACATTTACACCTGCTAGATAAGCTAAGGTTATGTTAAAAGCGATGCTCTTGAATCACTAAAGGGCACAATAGGGACTGAATATGTGAGAAATATGAATATTGGGAGTCTTCCATGATGGATTTAGAAGATAAAGAAGAAGAGCAGCAGGTGTTGGAAGGAAGAGGAAGAAGACATTGTGGACAAACGTCCTGGGTGCACATCATAGCAGAGAGGGAAGAACACATTGTGGACAAACGTCCTGGGTGCACATCATAGCAGAGAGGGAAGAACACATTGTGGACAAACGTCCTGGGTGCACATCATAGCAGAGAGGGAAGAACACGTTGTGGACAAACGTCCTGGGTGCACATCATAGCAGAGAGGGAGCAACACGTTGTGGACAAACTTCCTGGGTGCACATCATAGCAGAGAGGGAAGAACACGTTGTGGACAAACTTCCTGGGTGCACATCATAGCAGAGAGGGAAGAACACATTGTGGACAAACTTCCTGGGTACACATCATAGCAGAGAGGGAAGAACACATTGTGGACAAACTTCCTGGGTGCACATCATAGCAGAGAGGGAAGAACATGTTGTGGACAAACCTCCTGGGTGCACATCATAGCAGAGAGGGAAGAACACATTGTGGACAAACGTCCTGGGTGCACATCATAGCAGAGAGGGAAGAACACATTGTGGACAAACTTCCTGAGTGCACATCATAGCAGAGAGGGAAGAACACGTTGTGGACAAACTTCCTGGGTGCACATCATAGCAGAGAGGGAAGAACACGTTGTGGACAAACTTCCTTGGTGCACATCATAGCAGAGAGGGAAGAACACATTGTGGACAAACTTCCTGGGTGCACATCATAGCAGAGAGGGAAGAACACGTTGTGGACAAACTTCCTGGGTGCACATCATAGCAGAGAGGGAAGAACACGTTGTGGACAAACTTCCTGGGTGCACATCATAGCAGAGAGGGAAGAACACGTTGTGGACAAACTTCCTGGGTGCACATCATAGCAGAGAGGGAAGAACACATTGTGGACAAACTTCCTTGGGGCACATCATAGCAGAGAGGGAAGAACACATTGTGGACAAACTTCCTGGGTGCACATCATAGCAGAGAGGGAAGAACACGTTGTGGACAAACTTCCTGGGTGCACATCATAGCAGAGAGGGAAGAACACGTTGTGGACAAACTTCCTGGGTGCACATCATAGCAGAGAGGGAAGAACACATTGTGGACAAACTTCCTGGGTGCACATCATAGCAGAGAGGGAAGAACACGTTGTGGACAAACATCCTGGGTGCACATCATAGCAGAGAGGGAAGAACACGTTGTGGACAAACGTCCTGGGTGCACATCATAGCAGAGAGGGAAGAACACGTTGTGGACAAACTTCCTGGGTGCACATCATAGCAGAGAGGGAAGAACACGTTGTGGACAAACTTCCTGGGTGCACATCATAGCAGAGAGGGAAGAACACGTTGTGGACAAACTTCCTGGGTGCACATCATAGCAGAGAGGGAAGAACACGTTGTGGACAAACTTCCTGGGTGCACATCATAGCAGAGAGGGAAGAACACATTGTGGACAAACTTCCTGGGTGCACATCATAGCAGAGAGGGAAGAACACGTTGTGGACAAACTTCCTGGGTGCACATCATAGCAGAGAGGGAAGAACACGTTGCGGACAAACTTCCTGGGTGCACATCATAGCAGAGGGAAGAACACGTTGTGGACAAACTTCCTGAGTGCACATCATAGCAGAGAGGGAAGAACACATTGTGGACAAACTTCCTGGGTGCACATCATAGCAGAGAGGGAAGAACACGTTGTGGACAAACTTCCTGGGTGCACATCATAGGAGAGAGGGAAGAACACATTGTGGACAAACTTCCTGGGTGCACATCATAGCAGAGAGGGAAGAACACATTGTGGACAAACTTCCTGGGTGCACATCATAGCAGAGAGGGAAGAACACGTTGTGGACAAACTTCCTGGGTGCACATCATAGCAGAGAGGGAAGAACACGTTGTGGACAAACTTCCTGGGTGCACATCATAGCAGAGAGGGAACAACACGTTGTGGACAAACTTCCTGGGTGCACATCATAGCAGAGAGGGAAGAACACGTTGTGGACAAACTTCCTGGGTGCACATCATAGCAGAGAGGGAAGAACACGTTGTGGACAAACTTCCTGGGTGCACATCATAGCAAAGAGGGAAGAACAGATTGTGGGCAAACTTCCTGGGTGCACATCATAGCAGAGAGGGAAGAACACATTGTGGACAAACTTCCTGGGTGCACATCATAGCAGAGAGGGAAGAACACGTTGTGGACAAACTTCTTGGGTGCACATCATAGCAGAGAGGGAAGAACACGTTGTGGACAAACTTCCTGGGTGCACATCATAGGAGAGAGGGAAGAACACGTTGTGGACAAACTTCCTGGGTGCACATCATAGGAGAGAGGGAAGAACACGTTGTGGACAAACTTCCTTGGTGCACATCATAGCAGAGAGGGAAGAACACATTGTGGACAAACTTCCTGGGTGTACATAATAGCAGAGAGGGAAGAACACGTTGTGGACAAACTTCCTGGATGCACATCATAGCAGAGAGGGAAGAACACGTTGTGGACAAACTTCCTGGGTGCACATCATAGCAGAGAGGGAAGAACACGTTGTGGACAAACTTCCTGGGTGCACATCATAGCAGAGAGGGAAGAACACATTGTGGACAAACTTCCTGGGTGCACATCATAGCAGAGAGTGAAGAACACGTTGTGGACAAACTTCCTGGGTGCACATCATAGCAGAGAGGGAAGAACACATTGTGGACAAACTTCCTGGGTGCACATCATAGCAGAGAGGGAAGAACACATTGTGGACAAACGTCCTGGGTGCACATCATAGCAGAGAGGGAAGAACACGTTGTGGACAAACTTCCTGGGTGCACATCATAGCAGAGAGGGAAGAACACGTTGTGGACAAACTTCCTGGGTGCACATCATAGCAGAGAAGGAAGAACACGTTATGGACAAACTTCCTGGGTGCACATCATAGCAGAGAGGGAAGAACACGTTGTGGACAAACTTCCTGGGTGCACATCATAGCAGAGAGGGAAGAACACATTGTGGACAAACTTCCTGGGTGCACATCATAGCAGAGAGGGAAGAACACGTTGTGGACAAACTTCCTGGGTGCACATCATAGCAGAGAGGGAAGAACACGTTGTGGACAAACTTCCTGGGTGCACATCATAGCAGAGAGGGAAGAACACGTTGTGGACAAACTTCCTGGGTGCACATCATAGCAGAGAGGGAAGAACACGTTGTGGACTAACTTCCTGGGTGCACATCATAGCAGAGAGGTGAGTCAGCTGACTAGGCTTCTCTTGCATTTTTTTGCACATTTTCGCTTTGCCGATATGGGATATTTGCCTAAGTTCCTTATTTTCTTCCACCGTCTCTCTCATCTTATGCTTATTTACAAAACCAGCAGAGAATAACCACATTCTTGGTTTTGCAGCTGTCAAACAATTGTCTTCTATCTCCTATACTGACTGTTGTCAAAAGAAGTCATATAAGCCTCTATATAGTTTTGAAAGTTCCTTTAGTTTCTCCTTGATACCTTGATGTCTTCTGCATCACTTAGGGCTAAATGGATTCATTATTTCTGCTTTTTTTTTATGAACCAGTAAAGTTGCCCATCCTGTATACATACATGTGCACTTTTGTTTTTTTGCTTTTTTTATTTTTAGTCTGTTATAGTTCTACTTTCAGTTTGTGTGAGTTTATTGAGATTCTAGCCAAGATCTACTCACTATGGGCACCCCAAGTAACCCCCTGAACTGTATAGATACCCATGTTTTTATATCTCAGTAGCGATTGCACTACACTTCTTTAGTAGAATATCAAGTGACACAGGCTTGGACCTCATCACTGTTTTGTTCACAATACGTGTTCCGCTAGTCATGAATTTGTCTATGGATCTTTCTGATAGCCATTTAGCATCCCTACTGTAGACAGCCTCTAGAATTTGCTTTGCAGAAAGTTCTTGAGAAAAACATCTCCTATCCACAGGCAATTGTGGACTCAGATGGGGGGCAATATATACCGATGACTAACCTCTTTCTTCACCAGACCTCAGAAATATATTTTCCATTGTTGGCTCATTCTGACTTACTGGTAGAGTTTTTCAAGATATAACGTTAACTCCTCCAAGTCAGTTTTGATGATGCCAAATATCAATCCAGCCCTCTTCAAGACCTCCACATATAATTTAATTGTAAATCCCCCTTCCTTTATGTACTTGGGAATCAATTTCATGTTAACAGTTAAAGAAAAGTGGGATATAAATATGAACATTATTCAACAATTAATTGATCAGAACTTGCAGGAATGAAGGCCTTGGTCAGTCCCTTTTGAGATTATTCTTATTTGTTTAAAATGACATTATATCCAAAGATTTTTTTATGTCCTCCAAACTCTTCCATGAAAATTTCATTAATGATCCTACAGAAATGGGATATTTCTTATATTTCTGTGTTTTTCAGCATTACCAAAAGGCTGTCAGAGTATGTATTATATTTCTCAAACCAGTGGGTGGATTCGGGTTCCCAGCCTTGTAGTTACATATCAAGTTGGGGTCCTACAGCTGTATTTAGACCTTTATTCCCCTACATATTGTTCTTTTTAGACTCTTCAATTGGCATCAGCCTTGAAACAGACAACTCCATATAACTTGTCCCAATACAGTGAACCCCTTTTGCCCTGTAAACTATATTCTTTCATTTGTGGTGCCTATGGGCTGACAAAGTAAGCTTCAGTTGACTGGAATATTTAAATCCCGTACATAAAACCATTAGCACCCCTCTTTAGAAAGATAAATCAATCAGGCATGATATGTCTCTTGATATCCTCTTATGGTTCTCATTCTAGCTTTCAGGCAGCCGGGTTGATGTTCTCATGAATGTCATAGGGAATGGGAACCCTGTTTTTACTTTTCAACTATATACTTACAATAACCTCTGTACATTGGCAGAATCAGAGAGAGAGATTACACTTCCCAAAAGTATCTTTCTTAGTTACTATCAAATAGTTTCCCTACTTGGCTATCTGTTGGATAATTGAGATATTCTACCAGTAATAAACTTTCCTCTTTACCAATTTTTTTACAAAGTTTGTAAAGGCCTTTTTCCAGAGGGAGTTATGTCTTTATTCTTATCACCATACTATTGGAACTCTACCAAAACTTAGTACACCTTGAAAACTTGAAAGTGCACGATACATGAGTTGCAAAGCTACTCCAGTCGCCACATGGGGTTACATCTTCTCCTAGGTGGAGGTTTTTTGCATGGAAGTGTTTACACCATCTTTTCCTTACTCAGTACTTACTGCTTAAGAGGATATCTGACTACTTTCCCATTAGTTGTAGGCTCCAAGATGTTCAATTTGATCTAATTTAGCAGCATATTTTTTGGGGGGATTGTCCACGACTATATGCATTCTGGTCACAATTTTGGATGGTACCCTTTGGGAGATCTCTAAAAAAGTGGTTAGTGATATAGGGGTCACTCCCAAGGGGGGGGGGCAATCCTCTCCAGTGTTGTTGCAATTGCTGATATTTTTAGTAAGACAACCTATCACTAGATTCTAGAAGTCACCCAATGCACCTCATATATCCTTCTGCTGGCAAATACTGAAAGAAATATATAATGCAGAAAAAACATTGGCAATTAGGAAAGGTAAAGAAGAAGCCCATTTTTATGTGAAATCAGATTAATGTAAGGAGTTGCTGGCTTCCTTTATCTAGAAGAGACATCTTATTTTATAGGTGGTGTGTTAAATTATGGATATTATTTTGGCATGATACGTTTTATCTGTCAGTCTTTGTGTTTTCTTACTTATTTTATTTAACTTTTCCAACACATATGATTAGAGTTTCTTTGGTAATATTCTATAAATGAGTTTTGGCCATTGGGTGAGTTAGTGGGGGGGGGGGGGTCAAAATGAGAAAAAGTGCTGTAATTCACTTAGAAAGTTAATAGAACAACAGGTTTTGCATTTACATTAATTTTTTTTAACAGAAAAGTATGACACTAATATCTGGCATTATTCACTGAATATAATCCTCAGTGTAATCTACATGAAAATCAAAACTGAATTAGAGACATGAAAAATATAAACAATAATGTGAGGCAACATCTGGAACAATTGAGAGGTTTATGTAGTCTGCATTGTGTGTGTGTGTGTGTGTGTGTGTGTGTGTGTGTGTGTGTGTGTGTGTGTGTGTGCATGTGCGTGTGTGTGTGTGTGTGTGTGTGTGTGTGTGTGTGTGTGTGTGTGTACGTGTGTACATGTGTGTATGCTTGCATGCCTATGTGTGTGTGCATGGGTTCATAGGTAAGTAGTTGGCTAGCTGCAACTGCAGGCAATTTTAAGCATTGCCAGTTTCCCTTTTGGTGCTTGAATTGACCTTTCCCATTGGGTATTAGATTGCCCTGGCCCATGTCATGGTCAATAATTATGTATTACCCCTAGAGCTAATAACTGGGATCATGACATAAATAACTGGAGAGGACCCATGCATGGGATAAAGCATTTAGGAGCTGCCTCTGTCCATTAGTAGAACAGGGGAAAGTCCAGGGGTACATTTTCTGTTTCTCATCCATAGCTCCAAGTTGTGCTTGAATATGAACAGGGATGGACTTTGTCGAAGAGAGTCTGTACCACAGCACTGGTATCCCCTGAGAGATATACCTGTCCCTCAAAATCATTTTGTTCATGTTGAAGAAGTTTAGATCCATAGACTGAAAATTTCTGATGCCATTTGACTTGCTGATGTGCAATAAAGCCATCAGCATTGGGTCCAAGGATGCCTTGCATGCCAGACACATATCGCCTCTTAACTCACTGGTGGATACCAAGTATAGTGAAAGGGCATTGAATCAGTTCATGCAAGAATATTCTGTAGGCCTTGTATCCTTTTCTCTGTTAGCATTCCAATTGTTGCAAGCATCTGGACAGATACATGCTAAAGGGGACATGTATGTGTTTTTATAGTTATGTGACATATGGTATGTGTTTGAATGTGTTTGTTTGTGTGTGTGTGTGTGTGTGTGTGTGTGTGTGTGTGTGTGTGTGTGTGTGTGTGTGTAAATGTGTTGTGATTGTGTTTGCTATCTGTGTCTAAGTACATGCCTGTGTGTAAGTATGTCTGTCAGTGTGTATGTATGGATAAGTTCATAGGTAAGTACTATGCAATTGGTCAACAAACCATTTCAAGCCCAGACCAAAAAAAAAAACACAGTCAAAAATTCCTTCTAGTCTCAATGAGGGCAAGACAAGATAAACTGGAAGAAACTTTGAAGCTGCCCATCCAATTATCCAGGTTTACCTTGAAGGTGGCAAAGGTGCTATTCTGCTTGACATGTAGTGAATGTTTGTCCCAGAGATGAGGGATGCATTGGGATATGAGCCTATTATGCCAGCATGTCTTTTTTATCTGCTGATGAAACTTTAGTTCCTTTAACCAAATATGTGACTTACCATTAATTATGTGAAGGAATAGGATATCAAATAGGGTTGGTTCTTTCATGGCACAAAAGGATAGACATAGATCCCCATGAAGGAGTCTGTAAGAGATTGAGTACAGAGAAAGGGCTGCCAGTATCTCATGAAAACTATGATTTTTGAGGCAACTGATATTTTTAGTTATGAATCTCTGAGGTCTCTCACATTGTGTGATATGTTTCAATAAATACATCTCAAAATGTGCATTATATTCAGTAATGGGTCTGATATGAGCAAAGAGGAATTAGGACTTCTTTGGATCTAGTGAAGATGCCTTTGGAAATCAGATGAGCTAGATAAAAGGCTTTCTGAACTGCTGTGGAGACATGATGGTCTAATGACAAGGAATTATCAGCAAGAGTACCCAGATCCCTTACAACAGTGTTGGATTGGAGTGGTGCATGTCCTATATGGTAAGAGAAACTGTTTTGTTTACCAAAATGAACAATGCTACATTTTTTTTTACTTTTAATTTGAGACTATTGTGCTTGAGATGATTGTTAACATGGTCTAAGTAATTTCTGAGCAATTGTGAGTCAGTTTAAGATCAAATAACAACACCTAATTTACAGTCATCTGCAAAGTTAGTTAATCATAGGCTAGAACTGTTGCCCTGAAGGTGTGAGATATATATGCCAAATAGGACAGGACCAAAATCTGAGTCCTGTGGTTCACCACTAGTAACTGTTTTGCTTTCAGAAGTGGCACCAGCTACTCTAACCACATGGGTTCTGTCAGATAACCAGTTAGCTATCCATTGCATGATACAAGGTCTTATATTCAGATTTACAAGTCTATCAATAATATTTGCATGGGAAATACTGTCATAGGCTTTGGCCAGGTCTAGATATGCTGTCCACACTGTATAACACTATCTACTGCTTAATTTACTTTTTGAAAGAAATGAATGTGATCAAAGAGGCAGGACGTTCCATTGATAAAGCCAAATTGTATATGTGTATGCATATTTGTTTTGCACTTGTATGTGGCATTGACTTATCTAATTTTTAGAAGGAGCCCCGGTCTCTATTTATGTTGAATGTATTGACATCTGTTGCCATTTAAGTCTTTCCTCACTTAGTATGTGTCCTTTAAGTCTTTGACAATAGCGTATCTTATTAAAGTTTCATTCTCCTCCATTCTCAGCATTTCGGGGCAAAGTTAAAAAGACACTACAGCTCAGACATGCGACTTTGCATTCATGAGTGAAACAGCAGGAAAGATTTCATTAATTACCAGCCGGCAAAAATGGAGCAGCAACTCATCAGGGTCCAATACATTAAGCAACATACACAACATACATATTTAATTGCAGGTTAAATGGTATTAATGAAATTAAAACTGGGTAGAAACATCATGCATTCTGTTGTCCTAATTAATTTGTTTTCATATCCCTGATTAATTCAGGAAGGCTGCCTGACCTCCCCCACTGTGTCCCCCCTAGAGTTATTAATGGTGCCACATCAGCTGGTGTTTTGTAGTAATGATATAGTCAGAGGGGTGAGATGACAGCTAGAGGAAATCCATTTAAAGGGGGCTTTTCCCAGCAAAAGTTGATTTTTCCAACACGTTCTGTCCTGCTTCAGTTCATAGCTATTTCACTGGACAGCATTGTCCATCTTCTGTAGCACTCTGAAGCGCATAACTGAAGGGCCATCAGTCTCCTTTAGGCACACATTTCATTTCTGAGAAATGTTTGTTTTACAAGAGCTTGTGTTTCTACTACTGTATAATGCTGGGATAGAAAGTAATAAAAGAAAATATACTAAGTCATAAAAACTAATACTTTGAGCTATGTTGTTCACTTACAGGGCAAATCAAAAAATTGTCTCAAGTATTTTGTAAACATTACATTGTGTAGTAAGCAGTGGTAAATGCAGAACATTTAGATTTCAGGCACACTTACATTGATTAGTGTCTCTGCACCTTAATGTAGTTAGTGTTGTATTTCTTGCTCATTAAAACATAATTCTTTTTGGACTTCAGTCACTCTTTTATTACTGCATGTAATACAGAGGAGTATGAATGATTCCAGTCGGAACCTGTATGTATCACTCTCTGTTTTGATCCTACCACATCTTGGGCATTACCCTCTAAGGCTGTCAGGACTGCACATGTCCGGCATCTGAGGCATTACCCTCTAAGGCTGTCAGGTTTGCACATGTCCAATATCTTGGGCACTACCCTCTAAGGCTGTCAGGACTGCACATGTCCGGCATCTGAGGCATTACCCTCTAAGGCTGTCAGGATTGCACATGTCTGGCATCTGAGGCATTACCATCTAAGGCTGTCAGGTTTGCACATGTCCAATATCTTGGGCACTACCCTCTAAGGCTGTCAGGACTGCACATGTCCGGCATCTGAGGCATTACCCTCTAAGGCTGTCAGGACTGCACATGTCCGGCATCTGAGGCATTACCCTCTAAGGCTGTCAGTTTTGCACATGTCCAATATTTTGGGCACTACCCTCTAAGGCTGTCAGGATTGCACATGTCCAATATCTTGGGCACTACCCTCTAAGGCTGTCAGGACTGCACATGTCCGGCATCTGAGGCATTACCCTCTAAGGCTGTCAGGACTGCACATGTCCGGCATCTGAGGCATTACCCTCTAAGGCTGTCAGGACTGCACATGTCCGGCATCTGAGGCATTACCCTCTAAGGCTGTCAGTTTTGCACATGTCCAATATCTTGGGCACTACCCTCTAAGGCTGTCAGGACTGCACATGTCCGGCATCTGAGGCATTACCCTCTAAGGCTGTCAGGTTTGCACATGTCCAATATCTTGGGCATTACCCTCTAAGGCTGTGAGGATTGCACATGTCCGGCATCTGAGGCATTATCCCCTGAGGCTGTCAGTTTTGCACATGTCCAATATCTTGGGCACTACCCTCTAAGGCTGTCAGGACTGCACATGCCCGGCATCTGAGGCATTACCCTCTAAGGCTGTCAGGACTGCACATGTCCGGCATCTGAGGCATTACCCTCTAAGGCTGTCAGGACTGCACATGTCCGGCATCTGAGGCATTACCCTCTAAGGCTGTCAGGACTGCACATGTCCGGCATCTGAGGCATTACCCTCTAAGGCTGTCAGGATTGCACATGTCCGGCATCTGAGGCATTACCCTCTACAGTTGTTAGGTTTGCACATGCCCATATTGGGACATTTCTCATAGAAATGTGATATATCACAGGACAAGCCATACTCTCAAAAATTGCTTATTTTCATTGCATAACCAAACTAAAAGTGACTGATTTGTAAAAATTGTATTTATTTTACTTTTTTAGAACTAAGGTTTTTGAGATATACCATAGATGTTCCCTGTTTAGAGGAAATCTGAAAAGCATTTTTTTCTCATAAAACATCAATGTATTTTCCATTTTTCATGTATTCCCCCTCAGGATACAATTACGCAAATCATGCATGGCATGAAAAATAATAATACTAATAATAATTATAAATAAAAGAGTCAGGTGGGCACCCTGTCTCTCATTATTGGCAGTCACATGACTGTCATTGTTTCATAATACTATGAAGTCTGTTACGGATGGAATGTTATAATTTAAATAGCTCATTAAACCGTACAAGGCAGCAAGTATTAAGTTTTAGGTTTGTAGTTTCATAGGTATATACTAGGCTAATAACCACTGGGGCCTTTATAAGCCTAACTGTGCAACCTAACCCAATTGTGTCCCTATGTATTATTTTTTTTAGGAGGTGGCATGTTAGTTATAAAGTTTCTACAGGTTATGTGTGTGGGGATATGTTAGTTTTGGCATTACTGGCTGCTTCTGTCTATCAGAGATATGGGGGCCAGACCTGGAGTGAATTTCTGATTTCTCATCCATCCATCCATTGGTCAAGATTATGTTTAAATAGGGTTGTTAGGGCTGGTCTCTGCTTCACATGGATAAGGACCCTGTTCCAGAACATGGGAAACCTCTGAGACACATATCTGTCTTGCTAACATGTCTTATTTATGTCACAAGCAAAATTTAAATCCTTGGTTCTAGTAGTTGTGATGCTGTTCATTTTGCAGATGTGCAAAAGGTCGAGTCAGAGCTGGATCCCAGGATAACTTGTATGCCAGGCATGTATCATCTCTCAGTAACCTGTAGAAGACTGAGTATAGAGAAAGGCCATTAAGGTGATCCATATAGAACAATGTGTGTATGTACCCTGTATTATCCTGGTAAGGAACCTTTGTGGGCTTTCCTACTATAGCATTTGTCAGGTCAGGCATATGCTGAAGGGGGTATTATACTAAATGACTGGTCTGATAAGTGCCAAATAAAGTGGCACTATGACTTCATTGCACCTGGATGCCATGCCCTTACTTATAAGTTGGGTGACACAGAATGATTTTCTTACTACTTGGCCACATGTTGGTCAAAGTCCAGATAATTTTCTATATATGTTCCCAGATCCCTGACTACTGGTTCAACTCTTATGGGTGTCTTATCAATGGTGTAATTAGCCTGAGTGGCAGTTTTCCTAAAGGGCACTATAATGCATTTCTTGGCACTGAGTTTTATTCCACGACTTTGGCCACAGTCACTTGTCTATGTTAGACCCCCTTTAAAAATGTTTTTGTCATGGAGGGAGTATATGCTAGCTCCCAGTTTGCAGTCATCCATGAACTTGGATAGCCAAAGGCCTCTGACATTTGTCTTTAAGTCTGAGTGATCCCAGCACATTGAGGTACCCCACTGATAACCAGTCTCTTAGTGAATGTGGTCTCACCAGTTTTGATTTGCTAGGTCCAGTCTGTGAGCCATTGTGTAATATATCAATTTATATAGGGGTTTGTGCCCAGTTCAGTGAGCTTGTCAACTATACACAAGTGGAGTATTGTATCAAATGCCTTAGCCAGGTCCAGGTAGGTGGTTTGCATCATTTTCCCCTCATCCATTGTCTTGGTGATCTTCTCAAAGAAGTCTACTGGGTTTAATAGGTATAACCTTCCCTTGCCAAAGCCAAGCTGGGTGGGAGCTAGTGTCTGAAGGTTGCCTATGTCTCTGTTGACCATTTCCATGATACTTAATTCCATGGCATTCCATGGCTTTGCATATTAGACTAGTCAAAATAGCAGGTCTGTAGTTTCCAGACTCAGTTGATTGGTGGCCGTGGTGGTGCAGTGGTTAGTGTTTCTGCCTCACAGCAAGAGGTTATCTGGTTAGATTCTCAGCAGGGGTGCCCTCTGTGTGGAGACTGAATGTCCTCCCTGTGGTCATGAGCATTTCCTCTGGGTGCTCTGTTTTCCCCCCACATCCCAAAGGCATGCTGTAGGTGGACTGAACACTCTAAATTGCCTCTAGGTGGGAGTGAGTGTGTGTGTGTGCCTTGTGTAGAAGGTTGGGCACTGGGCTGGCAACTCAACACAGTAAAACTCCACTACCAATCGTCTGCAGACTGCTGTTCTGCTGTAGTGACCTCTAACCAGGAAAAGCCAAAAGAAAAAGAAGTTTCCAGAGTCAATTGATGGCCCTCCCTTGTGAAGTGGGATAATCCTTGCAGTTAAGGGGTTGTGAATTATGGCACTAGGCTATCTCCCCTTGTGATACATTTTCAGCCTAGCCAATTATCCCATGTGAGAATCAAACCCTGCAACTTCTGTCTGCAAGTAAACACCCTAACCATTATGCCAACTCCCATCCCCCAAAAAAGTGACCCATTTCCATACCAGGAGTTGAACCTGGGTCGCCTGTTTGAAAAATAGGAATCTTAACCACTAGAGCAGCTGGCACTACTATTGGCAGCAGCTGTTGATTTGTCATTCTGTTGGGCATGATGTGCAATAATTTTTGCTCATCTGTTTACGAGGTATAGTCTATACCATGCTTACAGTCTGTTATGTATGGCCAGAATCAGCACAAAATTATAGCAAAGGAATCATTTTACCAAACTGGAATGTTACTCCTTGAGTGTAAAATCTCACCCATATTCACAGCTCTTTTTTCAAGGGCAACATTTGGGGGAGACTCTGTGTGTGTGTGTGTGTGTGTGTGTGTGTGTGTGTGTGTGTGTGTGTGTGTGTGTGTGTGTGTGTGTGTGTCTGTGTGTGTGTTTATGTATGTGTGTGTGTGTTTATGTGTGAGTGTGTGTGTGTGTGCATGTGCATGTGTGTTTGCATGTGTGTGTGTGTATGTGTGTGTGTGGGGGGGTTAGAACTACTGATTTTGTACTCCTTGGTGGTAATGGAGACAGGAAGCCTATGTGAACAATCAACAGTAGATGCATTCAGCACAACCTGTATTTACAGTATGTGCTATGCTCCACAATGTGATCCTGCGGAAACAGCTGCAGCAGGGTCAGCAAGGGGAAGGGCCACACATTCCCCCACCAATGCCAAGGTCACCACAGTCACAGTTACGGGAGGACTTGGAGGAGGAACCCCCAGCTGCTGTCCCAGTAAGCAGATGTAGGCATGCACGGTATGCCCTTGCTTTGGCTACAAAACAAAGCACAACACATTCACTGACCACCTAGGGACCTAGAGACTAATACCTTCTTCCTACTCACATACATATATTAAAATTAATGCCAGGCAACACACACAACCTTTATTTATCCATGCATTGTCTGTGTACTGCCTGCATCAGACAGAGTCAGCCCTGAAATAATGTTGTCAACTGCCGCATTTTCAAGGTAAGGCCTGAACCTAGATTATAGTGTTGAAGACTATTGTGGCATATCCTTGTACATCTTACCTTTTAATAATATGCAAATACTGTATATTGTGGTGCTTTTGTAGAAAACTTATGTTAACATGTGAGTACAGACTCTTATATTACTACAATGTTACTATATGTAATTATTATGCATCAGGCATGAAACACTCACACAGTCCAACCAAAGCTGAATACTGTTACATCATGCAAGACAGACATTAGGAAGTGAGTCTAGTACAGAGTAGTTTCTGACTTCAGAGTAGTTTGTATGCCAACAGTAAATGTGATTTTCCCCACCCCCAAAAATAGGATTGTAAGAAAGAGAGATGCATAATTGTAATCATAATTATGACAGGAGTTGTGTCTACTAACTGCCCCATCTCCAAATATAAATCAGAGAAATACTTGTACAATATACAGTGCATGGTTTAATAGCATTGTACATTTTTATGCAGGTGGTTGTGTGAGGAATAACCCCACTTCTGGAAAGCAGCTTCTTTGGCCAAAAGGACTAAGGCAGCCATCCTGCTTGATGAAGCTATAATACTGTTGAGGGTTCAAATCCTGATGTAAGTTGAAATTTTGGAGGCGTTTTGGTAATAGTACGTGTTTTTTTACATAATGTGACTCTGTGTCCCATTATGTTTTAATCATTATATTTTTAGAAGACATTTGCGTGATCCGTCACATGCTGAAAACAGTTTTAATAATGCTTACATATTTTACGCACAGTACAAAACTTCAGAAAAAGGAAACAGGCAGATAAGAATTATATATTGCCCATAGCAATTGTAAAATCCTGGCCAGGAGTACTGAGAGGATTGGGTTGCAGTAGGATGTATATATTACACAATAGAAAGGCTGGATGTTAGCAATGCGCATCCCATTTGCACACTGTTTACCTTCGCGCAAACAGGTAGAAGACTGAAATGTAAATGTGCGTACATTTAGTGCAATAATCATTGCATTGTCCCTATGACTATCATAGATCTCAACTGTCCGCATTTATGAAGAATGTCCATATTTTTACATAATGTTTGTAGTCTGTTCCCAATAAAATATTGGTTTATACAAAATACAAAATAATGACATGCATTTAATTTGTGGATGTCATACCCAGATATCTTGCTCTAAGAGGTTGAGAGGTATGTTAACTATTATATCAAATACATATATCTGTGTTCTTACTGTTCTATATTTCCCAGATGTGGAAACATTGCAAAATGAGGGCACAGTATAACTATCTGTGCAGACAGTTAATAAACATCCATATGTTTCCTCAAAACCAACCTCAACAACAATCAGTACAACCATGAGATCTCCTTAATTCTACAACACACATCTCTTACACAAAACAAAGGTGTAATATATAATGCTGTGTGCTCCCTCATGAACACAGCCATATAATTTTGCTCAAAGGCTTGCACTACCAAAGGCAAACATCCAAATATGTCCAATAAAGGACTCATGCTGTTACAGAGCTATGGCTTCTAAACAGTATTTTACTGTTAGTGTACTAGCCTCAGGTGACACTAAGGCGTGATGTGCCTATGCAGGCCTCCCAAGCTGGTGTTCCCTACATCCCTTGATGATGTCATGTACTATCCAATCATATTCATGACTCACATTCAATCATATTAAAATCAGACTTGTGTAGTTGCACTTGCATTAAAAAACTGTGTTCTTTAGTCTCTGCACTTAGATGTCGTACATGGACAGACCAAAAATCTCCAGATATTATCTGTCTTGTATCTATCATCTACTAAGAGGCGATCTCTGCTTGACTTACAAAACCATGTCAGACCCAGCTCTACTAGAAATGCTACAGCTAAAGAAATCCCAATCCTTCCACACCACATGCTCCAGAGACCTCAACCTCATTACCACAATCAACAGAACATGCTGGAGGGACAGGTTCATAACCCAGAGACTGCCCATGCTCTGGAATAGACTTCCTATACATGTTAAGCAGAGCACCTCACTGGCCCTCTTCAAGAGAAATCTTGATGAGTGGATGGAAAATAGAAAGTTCACCCTGTGGATCACTCCAGTGGCTCTACTTGATAGACGCACTGGGAACTAACTTTGGGTGACATGATGCCAGGGCACTTCTATGAGCTAGGCTTGTAAAGGCCCCAGGGCCATTAGCCTTGTACACACCTATGAGCCTATGAACCTATAAGTAGGGGGTTGTTTCTCACTGTAGTTAATGTGTGTGTGTGTGTGTGTGTGTGTGTGTCTTTCTCCATAAAGAAAAATGGGTGTGTATATCCAACACTGTCTGGAAAAAATGGCATGGTTGTGCATTGCTTTTGTGCTTGCAAAAACTTCCATGCCTAGCATCCATGTCTAGCAGTCCTACAACCTCTTGTCCCACACAGGGCCTGCTGATGTCATCTACTATAAAAGATCAACTGCAGTCCTATTAAATTCAGACTTGTGCCATAGCATATGTATTACATCCTGTGTTCTCTAGTCTGTAAACTTAGATAGGCAGGGGTTCTAATCTCACTGCAGTCAACCTGGTGTATGTGGGTATGAACTGTTGGTGGAAGTTATACAGAACATTTTATTGCATCCCATGGTACACTGTTATCATGTATTCAACAGACACTGCTGATGTCATCAGCTATATCAGATTATTGGATACATATTGCTCACAACATGCCATGGCCAGACAATGGCCTGGCAGACAGGTAGATGTCACCTCTGATAATATAAGACAGACAACAGTGACATTAATTTTATGCTGTGCACAAATATCAAGACATCTCTTTGTAATGGTGATGAGTAGGCTGACACAGGAGATCACACATGTGTCCCCATGGACTATGACATTTGTGGATGATATTGTAATCAGAAAACATGTTTAAGAGACTCTGGAAAGGTGGAATTATGCCATACAGAGGAGAATAATGAACAGTGTAAGAACTAATACAGAATATATGTCTGTGAATGAGAGGCAGGATAGAGGAATTATGAGACTGCAGGAAGTACATTTGGTGAAGGTGTATGATTTTAAATACTTGGAGCAAAATTTCACAGTAATGGTGAGTGTGGTAGGGAGGTGAAGAAGACAGTGCACACAGGGTGGAGTGGGTGTAGAAGAGTTTCAGGAGGGATTTTTAAGGGAAGATCTACAACAGTACACTAAGAACAGCTATGTCATATGGTTTGGAAATGGCGGCAATGACAAAAATACAGGAATCATGACAGGAGCAGCCAATGTTCCAGATTTTAGGATTTGCATTGGGAGTGCTCAGCATGGACAGGATTAGCAATCAGTATATCAGCTGTGTGGAGTGGTGGCAAGGCCAGAGAAGTAAGATTGTGTTACTTTGGACATGTGCTTAGGTGGGATGCTGTGTATATTTGGAGATGGATGGTAAGGAATGAGTTGACAGGTAAAAGAAAAGCAGGAAGACCTAAGATAAGGTTCATGGATGTGATGACTGAGGATATGCAGGTGGTTGGTGTGACAGAACAAGATGCAGAGGAAAGGAGGAACTGGAAGCAAATGATATGCTGTGGCAACCCATCATGGTAGCAGCCAAAAGAATAAGAACATTAGGATAACATCTGTTATTATAGACATGACATCTGTACACTTGTGGCAGGGGTGTATGAGTATCTATTTGAAGGTTACTGTTTCTGGATCCAGTGCATGCTTTCCTTCTATTACCTGCTCTGTTGTGGTTTATGTGCAGACCCCTTAACACTTTGCCCTCATAAGTACAGAAATGACAGTACTTACTTTCCAATACAATCAGCTGCTGCTGTGTAGCAGAGCAGATCCTCAACGGCTCTAACTAGCTGTCATACCTTTTATTACATAACAAGCAGCAATTAAAACATTTACCAATCAATTACAGAACTATAGATCCACCTTAAAAAGGACATCCAAATGTACACACCATAGGTTACTCCCCTGAAAATACCACTCATATCACATATACCCCTCCTTTTAGCATTTTCTATGCAGATACCAGGTTCAAACCTCCCATCCTCACCTATAAGTTTCCTTCTGTTTCCCCTGCAAGACTAGTTGACATTAATTTATTACCCAGTGCATATAATGCTTCATATGGGTAATTATAGGACAAACTCACTTGCACAAATATAACTGGAATTTGCAAACAGAAATGCCATGGAAGAAATAGTGCACCATCCTACAAGGATCTGTAATATGTCAGACCACTTCCTGAACAATATAAGTGAACAATGTAATGGCACATGTGTAGTGCCTGCACTGTTAATCCAACCATAAAACAGCATGTGTAGAATTTGGAATGCCTAATGAACTCCATAAAGGAGGACTTAGGTTCAAAAACATCATCCAAGCTCTGGCTTCCACAAAGGACATTGACAGCTATAGTAAAGTACACCTTGATGCCCTGTCTACACATCTACACAAATGTATACACATCTGATATGCTCAAACACAGATCCACGAGGAAATACAATCCACACTGGTGTATGTCTGTCATTACTATATTCTACAGTAAGTGGCACAAGCTGCTGTTTACAAATACATTTGCAAAACAGTCCAGGAAAGCCACACACCTCAATGCACCCAAACCAATGAGACACCTTAAATATGCTTTATATAGCAACTATGCTAACAGTTTAAAACACATATCCAGGAATAACCATAAGCCTGTATTCAGTTATGACTGCAAACTAATATATATCACTCAGATGTATTTTGAACTAATTCTGGATGGTATTGCATACAGTGACCTAGTGTAAATTCCAAATCTGCTAGCAGACTTAACAGGTTGCTGTAAAGTATCCTCCTGCACAACACCAAGCTTACTACATTTGTGCATAATCACCTCCAAACTGTAGTATATACATAGAGCAAGTTATCACTGCTCACTTCAATACCTGAAGCACAGACTTCATGGGACCAGATGACATTCTGGCCTGTGTTCCGCACATGTTGTAACAGTGAGCTACTGCACTAGGCACCATATTCAACCATGGTCTGAGTACTGCTGTTGTCCACACTGAATGGAATACTGTGACCATTTCTCACCCACACAATGGAAGATAGGCAACATACAACTGGAATTATAGTCCCATAACTGTATTCAGTCTTTGTTTAAGTCAATGGAAACAATGTGCATGCATCTTAGGACATAGGCGACCTCCAAATAGTAGTCTTGTTCCAGTTAGGTGTTCTCAGGGGTAGCGTGCACCTGCAGAACCTGGGGGCAATCAAGACTGTGAGCAGAGACATACACAAGGCTATGCACCCATCCTCTCTTAACTTGGACAGGTCCTTCAATGCAGTCCAACATTTGGTCTCAATGAGAAACTAACCAAGGTGAATATCACACCTTCTGTTAACAGGTGGGTTGCAAACTGGATCATAGACCAACATTACTCAGTCAAAGTGGGAGGCCTCACCTCAAGCAGCAGACCTGTCACCTGTGTAGTAACAGATGTATCAGTGCTGTCTTCCCTATTGTTTGCAATATACTGTACTTATCAAAATGCCCAAAAAACGTGGAGGAGGTGTGACAAAACATCTATGTGCCACTACTGACTGTTGACAAAGCCATGGGTGTTAAAACAACTGCACAAACATGCATCACCATACCCTGTGTTAATAAATGTTCCTGCTTATTCAAAAATAACCCAGAGTACAGTATTCACAAATTCTGTATCAATATACCTTGAAACACATGATGTCTGCAAAATGTGTGTACCACGGGGAGGAAGGCATTCTACAACTTACATTTGATTAGCAAAGGCATTACATCAAGAACAATTCACTTTATCAATCCCTTATACTTACCCATCATCAGCCCTATTAATGTTTATAATCCACCCTTTCATAAGTATTGTTCCAGACACCTGCATGAAGTTGACAGACCTCAGACATCTATGAGTAATAAAACATCAGAGGGTCTCCAACATGTATCTTCTGTGGGCAGAATGAAGTAGCTCTCAGTGTATGCAGTATCATATATTTAGCTTTGAGGCAAAATATGTATGCAATACATGGCTGTCTTTGGCTCAAATGTGATGACTATGCTGCACATCCTTAAGTCATATGGGACCACAGCCCCCTGTTTCTGGGAAGTCGATGTACAGTATGACATACATAGGACATGCTAGGTAGACACATGCATATCTGTAAGATCGTCAGTCATCTGCATTAGGCTTCCAATGTATGTCAAGCAGAGCACATCCATTAAATTTTTTGAGACAGGCTGGCTGACTTGATGTGAAAATGTTATCTGCCATGGATCGCTGCTGAGTCTATTCTGGACATGGATGGTCCTTTCTGTAAGAATCATGGCCATGCATTATATCTGGAATTGAATATTATATTGTGATGTATCGGCTATGGTTCTAAACAACATCAGGCCAATTCCCTTGTCACACCCTATGAACCTCAGAACCCATGGTGATGTCTATGAAAAAAACAAAACATTATACTGTATTACTGTTGTGAAGATATTTGTCTACAGTGCTGACATACAATCCAGAGCTCAGAATCTAATGGTATGCCGTTAGATATGCACACATAAGTTTGCACTTAACAATCCTTAAAGAGAAGGTTACATATATTAATGAGACACATTTCATTGACTGTCTTCACAAGCCTTAAAAAAGCATTAACCACAAAGTAGAGAAATTATTATGCCAACTGTCTGAATGGCTAAATACAATATAACTGACAGGCACAATTATCAGGTCAACAGCACAAATGGAAATATAAAATGCATATTAATGTAGGTAGTCACCCTGAGCCGGATTCACGACAGCTTGCACGGAGTCTAAGAGTAGAGTAAGAATCCATGCAGCCATCATGTCCGATGAGCGATCCAGGAACAGCCTGCAGGGGCATGCAAGAGAGCTCCTAAAATGGCTCCTACACGGACAGGGCAGGGTCATGCAAATTACCTCAATTGCAGCCGAAAGGCATGCAAATGAGGTAGATTTGTGATACAGGAAACCCAAAGCTGTCAGAGTAAGATCAGTGTTATTTGTAGAAATGTACTCAGTTGACAACTGAGTACCATTCTGCAAATAGCAAAACGGAGTCGTGACAGCTCCAAATAAAGGTTGTATCCAGTAGAGGAAGCATGCCAATGGCCAAATATATGGCCAATCGCAATGTTTCCTGATGCAATATGAAAATAAAAATAATAATTTTTTTTTCTCCGATTTCCGATGTTTAAGCATAGCGCAGTGCTGCGCAAATGGGCTGAGCTGTAAGAAACAGAAAAATCAAACTTTAAACCCAGAAATGTGGATTTTATTTAAATTTTTAATTTACAATGCAAGGGAATGGCAGGCTGAAGACAACATGGCCACCGAGTAGAGGTTGCTAAGGGGGGGGGAAGCACAGTCTAAGAGATGTAACCAAGCATTAGTAGGCAATACTATGCAAAGGAGGGTTAGGATAGTGAATCGCAGGTTTACATAGCAAATTAGCACAGTCAGTGGAGTGTAGGAGTAGGATAAGGGGAGTAACAGAGTAGAAGATAGGTAACTTCACGAGTGGGGTATGTATGAAAGAAGGGAAGCTCATTGGAGTAGAGTGGCATGTGTCAGCTGTCATTTACACATCATTGAAAGAGGTGTGTCAACAGGTAGGCTAGGTAAAGGCAAGAAATGGAAGGTGTATGCCATGAATAACACCAAAGTTTCTTGCTGAGCGTGTATGCATGCGTGTGCATGCCTGTAAACCTGAGTAAGACAGTGTGCGCGCGTGTAAGCATGAGTGCACGCGTTTAAGCTGGAGTAAGCATGTATAAGGCAGTTTAAAGTGTTGTAAGTGCGTTTGCGCTGGTGTGCACATGTTTTAACCCGAATAAGCAAGTTGTAGTACATGTAAGCATGTGTGCGTGTGTGTGAGCTGCTGTGAGCGTGTTTGCATTTGTGTGAGCGGCGCTGCCCCCCCCCCCCCGAGGAAATAGAAAGGAAATAGGAAGCACAACAAATAGTAGGAAGCTACCAGGGAGTACTAGCAGAGCTAGCAGGTGAAAACAATCAGAATCAGGCAATTACACAGGCAGTACACTAGCCCAGCCCAGCCTAGCACCTAAAACTCTGCAAACAACAGTCCATTATGTTTCTCACAAGAGACACTGCAGTAAGCTAATAGAAGTGAAAACTGAAAAAGCTTTACTGAGACAAAGAAATGTTAGGGGCTGCCATTGCTGTTATAAGGCAACATATGCAACATGCTGAGGGTGGCGACAATAGAAATGCTGCTGGACAACCCACAGTGAGGAGACGGAGAAGAGTGTATAGGCCCAGGGTAACCTACCAGGGGCTACATGAGCTGGAGATAGTGGAACGCTATAGAGTGGACAGAGACCTCCTGCAGCAAATTGTTGAGCTGTGCAGGCCACGCCTCACACACAGAACCAACAGAGGGGAACCCATCCCAGTGGAAACCAAGGTATGTATTGGCCTAAGAATATTAGCAACAGGTACCTTCCAGAGACCAACTGGTGATATGATGGGGATATCACAGGCATCAGCATCCAGGGTATTGCACCAGTTCCTGGATGCCATGTCAGCACATGTCGGTGATCATGTATATTTCCCCAATTCCCGTGAGGTATTGGCCAGCAATATGCATCTCTTCCAGCAAATAGCGGAATACCCTGAGGTAGTGGGTGCAATAGACTGCACCAACATACGCATCAAAGCACCAGCTGGTGAGCGGGGTAGGGTCTACTTCAACCGCAAGGGCTTCCCCTCCATCAACTGCCAGGTCATGTGTGATGCCCAGGGCATAATACTGAATGTGTGTGCTGGCTGCCCTAGAAGCTACCATGATTCCCATATCTGGCATCTGATGCAGCTGTACCAGACATTTGCCAATGGGGACATCACACATGGTCACCTAGTGGGGGATGCTGGCTATGCACTGGAGCCGTGGCTGATGACACCCATCAGAAACGAACACACACCTGAACAGAAACGCCATAATGAGGCACACGTACAAACACGAAATGTAATCGAGCGTGTGTTTGCTCAAGTCACGGTTCCGGTGCCTGGACACATCTGGTGGAGCCTTGCAGTACTCACCAACTACATGTACCCAAATTGTCATGGTATGTGCTATGCTACATAATATGATCCTGTGAAAACAGCTGCAGCAGGACCAGCATAGGCCTGGGCCAAACAGCCCCCCACCATTGCCAAGGTCATCACAGGCAGAGCGTGACTCGGAGGAGGAACAACCTGAGCCTGCCCCAGTAGGCAGAAGGAGGCGTGCCCAGTATGCTTTGGCCTTGGCAAAGAGGCAACGCATAGCACATACACTGGCTCAGTAGGAACTCCGGAAATTATACCTCTCTCTGACTCGCACATATAGTACACGGGATGCCTAAGTTGACACTACCTGCTTTCAAACATGTACAGGGAGTGTAGTATGTGCATCCGACATAGGCAGCCCTGCAGCACCACCTGAGGCATGATTGCCATGTGTTAAGCAATTTAAGGCAGTGCTAAACAGCATTTACCACCATGTAGTATATGCAAACAGAATCGCACACACCAACTAGTACAACTGTGGTCAATGTTGAGTAGTATTGGGCAATGTCCAGCAAAGTTGGTGAATATACAGCAATGTTGGACAAGCCTGGTCTAAGTATGGGATAGCTGAACAAAAGCCAACATGCTCATATTTGCTTAACTGGCCCTTAAGCATTCTGGTCTGCTCAGTATGAAAATAAAAAGCAGTGATGAGCCTCGAATCCAGGATACTGTGCACTATAGTTAAAGTACTGAACCACTAAACCATGAAAGTATTGCAGTGGTCAATCAGTATGAAGGAATGTTGATAAGTCTATGCAAAGTATTTCATGGAAACCCTGCAGGCACAGCACAATCCCTGTTGAGTTATGCAACAAAGGTGAGTCCTGCAGTAAGAACAGAACTTGACTTCCAACACACACAGTATAAATGTTAATATTGGTCATCTTCACACACATCCACAAATGTAGTGGGCTTCAGATCGCAACATACTGAAAGGTCACACTGGGCATGCTCACACACTTGAATAAATGAGACATATGTCAGGCAAAAAAACATGGAAAGCCTGAACTGGGGATACTCACACACTTAGGCCATGTCTGAGTACAGCAGTGGGTCACACATATCTGGCAGTTGCATGTGTTAACCCAGGAACCTCTCACTATCCAGCAATCCACCCTGTGCACACAATTACATGATAACAGACACATATATAATATAGTGGAACCCTATCATGATCAAACATGTTCTGCAGATACCTAAGTTGTTCATAGAAACTGGGAAAGCAAAGACGATAAAGACCTGCAAACAGTATCAGCAATAAATATTGTGCATCCCAAACATAAGCATAGGTTCAGAGGTCGATACTAGGCTATCTGCCCTAGGGCATGTACAAGCCTAGCCAGAGTGTGTTTGGCTTTTGCAACCCTGTCAGATTACTACACTTTGCCAGTGAATAGTAGGTCACACAAGATAGCTCATGTACATTTAGGCTAATGTGTCTCTGTCTAGCAGGGACACAGAAGATATCCCAGGGGTGAACATACGATCACCCATACAGCCGTCAAGATGTCCCCTGTAGGTGGTCAGTGGGTGGCTCTGCCTATGTGAAACTGTGATCACAATCCGGAGTGAGTGGAGGCCCTGGGATAAGAATCTTTCCCTCCAACATGTCCTATTAACATCTGTGCTGAGGTATATGTCCCTGGAGTGTGTAGTTACAAGGGAGTTGGCTATCCTGAGGTGGAGCATGTTCAGTAATTCTGGGTTGGGTATTACTGTAAACAACAGGCACACATCATATCCGAGTAGGTGGTAAGCGACTGAGTAGAGCTGGAGTTACTGCATCAGAACTGTGCAGGTCATCCATGTGAGTCTCTACATCTGCTTGGTGAGTAACTTCTGTGGCCAGTACAGTTGCTGCAGGTGTTGGGTAAGGTACACCCCAAAGGTGGCATTGTAACCAAGCATGGTTGTGATGAGTATTGGGGCACAATGACCTCACTCGATCTAGATGTGAAACCATATGAGATAAGGTGGCTTATATAGAAGGCCTGTCCAACCACTTTGGCAACGTGAATGTCAAAGGCGACAGTACAAGCAAGTCATGTCCCCAATCACCTACCAACTCCTACCGTATGTAATGGAGTACTACCTATGTGGTAATGTGTGGGCATGGTGTTATTCCCAAAGGGGATGTCTATGCAACTAATGGCATTTAGCTGTAGACCATGGTTCAGGCACCAGTCATCCATCTCTGTGAGACCCTGTTGGAGTATGCATGTGGCAGCTGGAGAGTTGATTATGGCACACAGTTTGCAGTCAAGTGCGAACAAGGTCAGCCATATTCCCCCTATGGTAGTCTGTACGTCAAACAAATATATACTGAACAAGAGAGGTCCCAGGACCGAGCCGTGTGGGATGCCACGTGTAACTGGTGTATAGTCAGACATGGCACCTGCAATTCTGACCATGTGTGTGCTATCCCTGATCCAGGTAGCAATCCATCATGTGAGATATGTGTCCATATCGATGCTGGTGAGCCTATGCATAATGGCCCAGTGGGTTATTGTGTGGAAGGGTTTTGCAAGGTTCAGGTAGGCTGTGTGTACAACTGTCCCTATGTCGATGGACCTGTTAACTGTCTAAAGAATACAAACATGTTCAAGAGGCAAGATCTGCCCACAAGAATGCTGAAATGTGTAGGACACAGTGTCTGTAGGTTCCTGATGTCTATGTGTAAGAGTCCCATGACAATACTCTCCATAGCTTTGCAGAACAGCTAGGTAGGCTTATAGGGCAATATTGTCTGTGGTCTGTTGTGGCACCAACTCTGTGAAGTGGGACCACTGTCACTGTATGCCATTCCATGGGTACATATTCTGTAGTAACTCTGATATTGAACAGTGATGTAATGTGGGGGTTACGTCTGTCATGAAGCTTGTGTAAGATGCAGGCTGGGACACTATCTGGTCCCATTGATGCTGTAATGTATGCTTTGGGGAGGGCAGCACTCACCTGTTACTGTGTGATGTCAGGGAGGTTACACTCTGTTGGGATGGATAGTTGCTCCCTAGGGGGGATGGGGGGGAGACATCTGCACTGAACCTGTTTGCCAGGACGTTGGCTATGCCAGTGGGTTCAGGGTAAGTTTAGTCAGTATGCAGTAACTCACAGCATATCAGTGAGTGTCCACCCAGGTTCCTGACATAACTGAAGAAGGCCTTGTGATAGTCCTACATGTCTGGTGCAATTGTCCGTGAGAAGCAGCCCTTAGATAAGTACATGAGTGATTGTAGCTGTCTGCTAGTACAGATCACAGATGCTTTCCCTGTCTGTAATTTTGCTCTATCATGTAGTAGCTTCCTCCTGACGTTGTACAGCTTATTAATGGCCGGGGTCTACCAGACAGGTCCCCTGCCATTGGAGGAGTGAGTCATGTTGTTATTTGGGATAGCACAATCCATGCAGTCCACTAGGTGTCCATAGAATGTGTATGTAAAGGATTCAGCAGTCGGAGCCATATTTGCCACTGTCTCAGGGTCTCTGAAGGATACCACCTTGCTTTGGTGAAGTGAGACGTTGGCTCATGAGAAGTTCACTAAGATTACCCAGGATGGGTGTGTGGAGTGTATATGTATGTCCAGTGAGATATATGCATGTTCTGACCTTACCAATGAGGGGTATATCGCTGTTGTGGAACATAGAGTCCCCATGTTGGTGATGAGCAGGTCCAATATGTATTCCCCCTTGTGGCTGTGGTGACTGGTTGTGCCATAGCATATGAATTTACAAATTGTAGTGACTGTAGGTCGAGGGTGTTGGAGCTTGAGTAGTATCCCCAGTCAATATTTGTGTATCTAAAGTCACCCAATATAATGGTGTTTGTGGAGACCTTCATATTCTCCACTGTTCCCAGGAAAGCCAAGTGTGGTTACTGAGTATGGGAGGGTGGTCTGTAGCAGGCAACAAACTGAAAGGCAGGTTTGCACAATGGTAGTTGTATATGTATGGTCTGTGATGCTTAGTGCAGTGCTACTAACCCGGAGGTGTGTGTATCTGTGATGTATATGGATACTCCCCCTAGTTGTGTTGTCCGTTCCAGGTCCTGTGGTCAGAAAGCATGGTATGAAACATAACCTGGTAGTGCTGGTGTGCATATGTGAGCCTGAACCAGGCGTCTGTTAGTGCACAGATATCGCTATCCTCCATACTGGGGAGAGTCCTGAGTGGCCACAATATGAGGGTAACACATCTGGTGTTGAGCAGCATTACCCTTAGTGTCATTTAACCTGTAATGTCTATGGAGGTGGGTTTGTCTTTTGAGACCTGCTCAACAAATGCACTATGGTTGTAGCAAGAGCCTTAGCCAGACTTCGAAGGTCCAAGGGTGACAGGTACAAGCTGCCCAAAGTGAAGCTACGTGGCATGTCGAACATGTTACCACAGGCTTACAGACACTGTATCCCCTATGAATGACACCAATTAGTTAGCCAACTGTTAGAAGTGATGTGTTTGTCTGTATACTGTGACATCATACTTGGTGGGTGTAAGATGCTAGACAAGGTCAGGGTCATACTGGCCTGGGCTACATGATCACAGTGTTCCGCCATGTACCATGTCATGTGGTCCAGGGAGTAACATCTGAGGTTTTACGCACCAGCATGGACAATGATGGTGCCAGTCCTGTACTTGCTTTGGAGTGACCTGACTGCATGTGTTATGTGGCAGATCCTGGCACCCGACAGACAGCACAAAGGGACTATTCCCTTGTATGGGCTGGTGAGTGGTACGTCAGTGTGTCTGACAATAAGTGTCGCCTATCACAAGTGTATTAGGTGTGTTGTGTAGCCCGAAGGGCAGTGACTGTGTGGCAGACTGACATTGTGAACTATGTGAGATGTGGGTATTGTAGTGGGGTAGCAGTTGTATGTGTGCCTGCTGTGGAGGTCTCTGCTGCTTAGGCAGACTTCATTTACAGCATCCGAGTATGTGTATGTGTGATAATGTGGTTTGAGTGCTGTCACCAGAGGATATGTGAGACTGATATGTGATGTGTGTGGTTACCTTCACCACCTGATAGACTGTGCCAGTCATGGGTCGAGAGAGTTCAGCACCCTGTATGTCTCTATAGGTGCATCTCACACATATATCTGAGTTTGTTGGGAGGAGGAGAGTGTTGTCTGTGTACATGAGGCAGATGTGAGATTGTGTCTACATCACAATATTCACCAGCTGGACTGGAGAGTACACACGAAGCCGACCCCTGGACATGCCGGGATATCATGATGACATACTCTGTAGTCAGATCACAAAGGATTACCATGGTGTTAAGTGTGTAAAAGAGTATAACAGGGGTCAGTGCTCAGGTTCATTGGTGTTCTGTAAAGAGTAGCTGAGAAGGAGTCCAGACTAAATCATGACACCTCCGACAGCTATGTCATATATAGCAATGTACACACATATATGTCATGAGTCAGGGCCAACTGTACCTGACTGACAATGCTAACATCCTGACAGACAGGCCCATATATACATACCCACCTCCCACTGACGATGGTCCATATCATCATACCAGGAGATATCACATGTAGAATGGATGAACAGCTACCCCAATGCCAAATGCATGGCATCAAGGGGACTACATTGATTCCCAATATGTGTCATGCATAAACTACAGAAGAAACAGATCCTGCACCTGAACAGTCAGCTGAGCCTCCCCCCCTACACAGGATGTGGAACCGTTGAATGTGTTACAGCAACATATGGCACTCCACACAAGTGTTGGTGCACAACACACCATGGGAAGTATAGTCCAGTATGCCTATGAAGTCTGATCTGCAAGGCCATGGAGTCCATCATGTTTGAAGTCATAAACCGAGTTATTGGAAGCTGACATACACACAACCTTACTAACTGTGGTATGTTCATGTGCAGATCATGGTTCCCAAACATGCTAGACTGTTTGCAAGGCAGCCACCCAGGACATACATCACTGAACACAGCTACACATGTCTCACATACACTTTGAATAGCCCTTTATCAACATCCCAGACACATGTAGTACCCACAAAACCAACAAACTGTGCATAAATATGTGTTGACATATGAAGGAATGTCAATGTGTCCACAGATAGATCACACAAGGTAAGGATTATGAGTTCCTGTTCAAGCTGTTGACACCTGACGACCCACATGGACCATTCCTGGAATGGCATAAAACAAAGTGTACACACATTACCATGTCCAGTCTGATGATGTTACCATTCTAGAAATACAGCAGGAGAATGGAAACCACCCAGTAAAGTAAATAGCGTGCCATGCTAATGCGTCTCTCTCTCTCTCTCTCTAGTATCATAACATAGTTAGGTAGAGGTTTGAATGCTGTGTGTGTGGGGGGGGGGGTGTATGTGTGCAATTGTCTTTGAAAGGAGTGCCCTTTTTGGAGACTGGGAAAACACACTAAAAGATGTACATTCCTCTTTGGAAAGACTGATGATGTCACCCCCTATGAATACAGCAGGAGAATGAAAACCACCCAGTAAAGCAAATCACACACCGCGCTAATGCATCTCTTTCTAGTATCATAACATAGATAGGTAGGGGTTTGAATCCTGCAAATGCTGATTGTGTGTGTATGTGTGCAATTGTCCTTGAAAGGAGTCTCCTTTTTGGAGACTGGGAAAACACACTAAAAGATGTACATTCCTCTTTGGAAAGACTGATGATGTCACCACCCTATGAATACAGCAGGAGAAAAAAAAACACCCAGTAAAGCAAATAGTGTGCCATGCTAATGCGCCTCTCACTATTATCATAGTTAGGTAGGGGTTTGAATCCTACAAAAACTGACTGTGTGGGGGTGAGGTGTGTATGTGTGCAATTGTCTTTGAAAGAAGTGCCCTTTTTTGGAGACTGGGAAAACACACTAAAAGATGTACATTCCTCTTTGGAAAGACTGATGATGTCACCACCCTATGAATACAGTAGGAGAAGGAAAACCACGCAATAAAGCAAATAGCGTGCCGTGCTAATGCGTCTCTCACTAGTATCATAACATAGTTAGGTAGGAGTTTAAATCCTGCAAACGCTGACTGTGTATGTATGTGTACAATTGTCATTGAAAGAACCACCCTTTTTGGAGACTGGGAAAACACACTAAAACAGGTACATTCCTCTTTGGAAAGACTGATGATGTCACCACCCTATAAATATAGCAGGAGAAGGAAAACCACCCAATAAAGCAAATAGCGTGCCGTGCTAATGCATCGCTCACTAGTATCATAACATTGACTGTGTGTGTGTGTCACTGTTGGTCAATGCAGTGTGAGTTTTGCTTTTACTATGGTATGACATATTATGATTACAACAGTAAGTGCATTGCACACATCAGGTATCTGCGTGGCAAATATATATGTGTACATGTCCCCTCAATCAGTACATAGGTGTGAAGTCTGCATACTACATAAATACATTTGTTGCCATTGACAGGTTGTGCCGCTGCTTCTCAGATCGTAGGTCACATATGTATGTATGTGACAGGGCCGTCCACTGTCGTGATCCATGGCCAAGGTCATCTGTGCCACACACACCCATGACAGTTACTCTACAGTAGTGTGAGTGAGGGTAAATGCCTGGGGTATATGTCAGACATGTTCATACACAACAACGACTGCCAATAATAGACAGTCTTTATAGGTGTACAACTACCTTCTGGATATGCATCCAGGTCTCTAATGTCTCATGTGATACGCCTTGGGACTCCACAATACCTATGGATATGTGGATACCAAGGGACACATGACATAACATGAGGCTGTATGTACACATTGGTACCCAACATACATGGTGAGGGCTACCACCTATGTGGTACTGATGGGATAGTAAGTATAGTACATGTGGATGATTATGCCATAATCAGCTTACTGCTATACAGCATGTATCAGATGACAGGTATCTGTCTGTATGATACCCTTGTGTAGGATATGTGTCCCATCCAGGGAATGGATTGTAGGCCAATGCATGCATTTCCAGAGTTGGATAGACACATCCCTAGTATGTTTGCATGTACCTAAGGGGGCTATATGCCAAACAGGTGTGGTCACAGGAATGGGTGGTGGTCATTACCACTGGTTAGTGTTATAGTTTAGCACCAGAAGGATCCAACTGTTACTGAGTTCCCTACGACTGTGTGTCATTTGTCAGGACATCATCCAATGCTTGCTTATAGTCATGCTGTTGAGGTTGTGTATACTACCAGACCGCAAATCATTGACAGATACTAACAGTATCACCCACAGCATAGTGTCAACCCATGTCATACACACGTCTACCCATGTTAGTACATAACTGTAGTAGAATGCATACTGGCCATTGAAAGATACCATGAGATGTTAACAATGTGTACAACAGGGTATGCCACTCGTCCCATGTGTCCACTATGCATGTACATGCAGACAGTGCACACCCAACATGTTCACAGATGTACACTTGCTAATCTGTACTGCACACATCACACACATACTGTCCACTCACTAACACATGCTGGCAACACATTACACTTCAGCCAAGTGGCACATGGGTGGATAATTCATACTCAGACCTAACAGTGGTGTAAACAATGCTACATTGACAATCAGAGCTTTGATGCATAATGTCTGCTGAGATATACCTACAAGGATGTCATTACACTTTCCTGTTGACAACTTGCTACTATTGCTACACTGCTATGGTGTCACCCTGTGCATCAACACCATGTTAGGCTGTTCCGCCATCAATTTTACAGATGACAGGAGGTGACACAGGTATCATCATATGCACAGGGCATTTTGTTGTTTGCCAGAGCCTAACATTGACCCATCCAATCGACATGGCTGTGTGTGTGTGTGTGTGTGTGTGTGTGTGTGTGTGTGTGTGTGTGTGTGTGTGTGTGTGTGTGTGTGTTTGTGTGTGTGTGTGTGTGTGAGGGACAACAGTACAGCATGGGCCAATGTTGATGTAATGTGTGTGTGTATGTGTGAGCCCTAGTTGTTTGGTTAATGTGTGTGTGTCTGCATGCACACAGCTCCACCATGTGGCTGCCATATACAGTAGTGGGACAGCCACAGACTGTACCTGCTAGGCTGTACAGATCACTATCTCCGGCCACGGACACAGTACCTGTGCCTGGCAGGGGTGCTATGGACAGTATCGGGTACCAACTCTGACTGGGTACTGTCCTCAGAGGTAGGATGGCTGGACCCATGTCCCTGCTGGGACTGGCCAGAGCCACGTGCATGTGGTCTACTGGGACGTTCAATTGACAGGCCAGCCCCACTGCCACTACAGGAGCGGCTGTGAACTGGGGGACGTCCGTGACCACTGCCAACTGTTGCTGTTGTTGGCATGCGTCCGCGTCGACGTCGCAACCGTCCCACATGGTCCTGGCTCATGGAAGACATATTGTGGAGGGCATCTAATGTCTCCCCCCAACGTCTGTCAATGACCTCGGTGTAAGTCTGGATGGCACTGGCAAGGTCATGGATGCTGTCATTGATAGCGGTGTAATGTGCCCTCTGCACCCTTAGTCCCTGCCTGGTGTACCGTTCCATATGTGCCTGAGCCTGCATTACAGCCCAGAACATACTGGATGTCATAAGACCAGTGAAGGCATGCCTGCCAGGGGCAATAGGACCAGCGGTGCTCCCCCGAGAACCCCTGGATCTCCGCCTATGTGGTACCATTCCAGGAATACGGCTATGGCTGCTGTGAGGGGATGCAAGTGCCATGGGTACCACACTCTCCTGGTCAATGCCAACTGTATGCTGTCCCTCGCCTATGGCCATTGGTGGTGAGGGATGAATTGACATTATGAGTGTGTGCATAGATGGGGTTGAACACTGTGTACTGTCGATTGGCGGACCAACGACAGACCCTGTCAAACCTTCCTGTGCCACAATACATGTCTCATCATCAGCACTATCCATGGCAGTGGCTTCAGGTTCCCTGCTGCATTCGGCCACCCCTAACTCAGCACCTGTGAGAGGAAGACAGGAAACACACTTTACGGTCTGCACATGAACACATGAACACATGCACACATGCACACATGCACACATGAACACATGGACACATGGACACATGCACACATAAACACATGCACACATGCATACATGAACAAATGCACACAGGAACACATGCACACTCCTCACTACAGCAGATAAGCACACACAACAGCAATCCAAAACATACTCAATAGTGGTTGAAGGTGGGTGACAGTATCACAAGGCAAACAGTCACGTCACACGTGTCAGCATGCAGAATATATGTTCATCATGTCCATGCAGTGTGAGTGTAGACAGTCATAGTTAATGACAGTGTACATGGCTGCGGTGCATGTGTGTACATGTTCAGTGATTGCCTACACCCTGGAACACAATTTGTACAAGGACACGGCATTTCTGTGCAAGTATTATAAGCTCTGCAATGTCTTGTACACCATCACTCACAGGTATACATACCATGGCTGCATGTGTTATCTGTGTGTCACATGGATTTCCATGTCTGAATGCAGTGTCTGTGTCTGTAGCAGATAATTGTGGACACAGGTGTAGCACATGCATGCTATGTACACACACGGGATGAGTGGTGCATGTATACGTGATGGAATACCAATCCTGGACATGACCATTGTACAGTAGTTATGGTGAGTGTGGGTCATATTCCAGATATGCCAGTGCCAGCCATGACGTTGCATGGTACATGACTGCAACATTCAACATCACACATAGCCAATGTGTGTCATGTGATCTATATACCCAGTATCATTCCAGGACAAATATGTGTCACTTTGTACAGAATGCGACTGCTATGCATATTGTGTATAGTTGCATATGTTTGCACACAAACAACATGCTATGCATAATGTGTATAGGTGCATATGTGTGCACACACACAACATGGAGGTGCAAAGCAATGACAGCTATGTGTAGTACTGTGGTCACTGTAACTGTATGGGGTGTAGTACCATTAGCCATCATCATCATGCATCATGTGGTCACTCAAGGCCACTAAAGTGTGCTAGACCACCGCCTAGCATGTTGTACCTGAACCGCAGTGCCATGGCTAAGTTCACACTTACACAGCCACGTTGCACAAGGTTGTGTGAGGTGCCCAATAGGGAGCATTGCCTAACATGACTGTGTTATGTGTTGAAGAGTGTTGCACAGCCCCATGTTAGGCCCCTACCCCTCAGGTATATTATGTATGGTTGTGGATGACGTGGGATACTGAAGTGTGACCTGGCAGCGGGTGTCCGGTTACACTATGTGCAGCATGTTGAGGTGTATTGCATATGACAAACGTGTTATGTTGTGTACATGTGTGTCAACTATGCCTATCCAATGTGCAGTACAGTGTTGCCACATTTGTGTCTGGTGCTCTGTGCATTGCATGTGATTGAAGCAGCTACTGACTTTGCTGAGATGTTTAACGTCTCACAGCAAACATGCACAGTATGCCTTTTGCGTAGGTGTGTTATGTGTACATGGCCTACACCTCACCTATGACATGCACATTTCAATACCAATTTTAAAGTGTTAACACACTCAGCAGCATGTATCGTCTGTCCTGCTGTCACACCAGAGGGACCTACAAGAATATGACACAGTTTGTCAGTGGCCACAACTGTGGCATTGTTACTTTGAGTGTGCTAAACTACAGTAGAACAACAGGCATAGGTGTATGGATACTATTCAAAATATCAGTATTGCACAAAATAGGCAGCACAACTTCTAAACAAAGTACACATTTCACATATGCATAATCTAACAATTCAGGTAACAGTAGCCTACAGCTAGGGCATGTTACCTGCATGCTCCATGTCACCATGCTGGGTGGCTCCGGCCCCCATGATGACAAATGTGTGATGTTGTTGCTGCTGTAGGCCAGGAGCCACCACACTTAGGAGCAGTTCCTCCACTCTGGAGAGGGGGGGATGTATGGCCACCCCACCACCTGTGGCAAGCTGTTGTCTATGGATATCAGAAGCACACACCGGACATGTCTAATTAAATCACTGCAGTGATGGCGTACCTGCTTATATGTCCGGTTATGCATGCCTATGTCATTTACCCAACGAACAGGATCTTGCCACAGTGCAGTGCGCTCATGCTGGTGCTGGCTGGCCCTGGAAAACAGCAGGGTATAGTGCTGAACCAGGCTGTGGTGGATTTCCTGTTCCTCTGCGACTGTGCAGGAGGGATTCCTTTGATGAGCCATAAGCCTGGAAGACAAGTAAACAATATGTGTAAGCATGTCATGTGGCACACAACATTATAC
>NC_056735.1:68549979-68689979 GCF_019279795.1 Protopterus annectens | reverse complement strand
TGGGGGATTCAGAGCATATGTATTACTACACCTTTTCTGACGTGCAAGCAGTGTCTACTCTCACTTATTGACATTTGTCATTAAGTGAGATTCCACACCTTTATGCCTACTGTTAGTACATTTCACAGGGAGTCAGAGGGGCACAGCTAACATTTGTTTACAAATCAGGGTCATCACTGCAGAGCAGTCACTGTTGGGAGGTCTGGCCTGTGACCTATGCAAATATGCCAGTGTTTATCCCGCTCTGATACTGTGTGGGGTTTTTAAGGTGCTACTGTGACCTTATTCCCTACTAGCATGGCTGATTCTCTTTTCACAGTCATGGCATGCAATTCCACAACACCTGCTGGTTAAGGCCCACAGAACAAGATTTGTGTTATGCCATTCCTATTTTCCCTTTACATTCACTCAGGGTAATGCATGATATATTGTTTTCAGCACTAAGTTATTGTATATCTGCTGTGGTGTAGTGGTACTTCATGCAGACTGGTGAATCCAAGGTCCCTGGTTCGAGACTGGCAAGGGTATTTTATTTTGCTGCTGAGCAGTACAAGGGCCTTGTCATACAGAGTGACTAAGGCACTTTTAAGCAGTTGTAAGTGGGTTTGCATGGGTTTGCACGATGCTTAGCAATGCTTAGCTAAGTGCACACAAGCTCACACTCGCGCACCTCCGCTAACTACTGCTTAAAAGTGCTTACTCCCACTAACCCCCGCGCTAATTTCCTTTAAAGAAAAGAAAATGGGGAGATAGGAAAGTGATGAAAACAGGGGCACAAAGAGGAAAATACAGTAGGGAAACCAGCTCGGGATGTGCAGGATGGGTGTAGGGAAGGTCCATAGCTGCCCATTTCTTTACCAGCAACAGCTGTGCATATGTATGAAATTTGGTGTGAAATTTGAAACCTTCCACCCCTGAGAGAGGGGTGAGGACAACAAAATATGTTGTACTGCCAATTAGAATTATCAGTTTACATGTCCAGCGGACATGTGTGTGAATTGGGCAGCTATGTATGGGATGTAATTTTTTTGTGGGAACAGATTGCCCTTTTTTTTAATTTTTTTTTTCAGGTGAGAGTGGAATGTGAGGTAGAGGTAAACAGACAAGACAAACAAGATGCATACAGGGGCGGGGTTTGACACATGGGGTGGGTGAACACAATTGACGGGGAAGGTTGTTTGGAAATCGCAAGCCCATGAGCCCACAGATGGTAGCAGTGGGACTGAGATCCCCACCCATGGGCAGTCACCACTGCACCTTCACAGCCCCGAGGGTGGCTGTGCTGGGGGCTGAGTAGGACGGGCAGGCTCACCTGAGAGATGCACCACTCTCGCCTCAAGCTGGCGTAGGGGATCAGCGATTGAACTCTGGATCTCCCTACGCACCACAGCCCAGACCCTTCGAAGGGTGACAGGTGGCCCTTCTCCGCCCATGCTTGCATGGGAGGGACGAGCCCCATCCCCTGCAGTGCTTCCACCCGAAGGTGGCACAAGACCAATGGAGGAGAGGAGCCTGGGCTGGGCACTGGAGCTGCTGGTGCCAGGTGCACTCGCCAACTGAGGAGGGACAGGTGGGTCCGCTGGGACTGGCCTTCCCATACGTTCTGTGATTAGGTGTGTTTAATTACAACATAAACAACAGCATTCCAGATTAGTTGTAACAGCATGCAGTAATATTCCCATTAACCCAACACACCAAGATTCCAACAGTTGAACAGCAAGCATAACACATGCATATATTGAACGACAGTGGATATTCCAACAGCATGCAGGGATGTTTGTTAGCAACAGGCCACCATAAATGTGGTGTTTGAACAGGGCACATGCATCAACAGCAATGCAAATATTTATAAACAATAGGACATATGTCCCAACAAATATTTAAGGTTACACATACCCATTGAGGTGTGGAATTGCATGGTTTATGCACATATGGTAGGGTGTAGACAAAAAAACTCAGTTAACATCTTATAATGACCATTTAGCCTACACTACATCCCCAGTGACTGCAAGTCTATATCCCCTACCTGTATTATTACACTTGCCACCATACATCAGGTTGTGTCATGGGTTTGGCTAGTTCAATATATGCCTGACCTATATCTGACATACTAACTGTCCAGGATGCAGATGTTACTGCTACATATTTCTTGTTTGCATTTATATTTTTTTATCTACATATCTGTGATGTTTTCACATGACATTTTCACTTCGATTTCTACAGAACCCTGCATTTCTTAACACACACTCACATTTCTGGAGAATAATAACATGCTACATGTGTGCCAGGTTTATTTATTCATGCCAGCCAGTAACTGACTATTGTGGACTGTATATATGTTTCACAGCTACTAGCACTTCCATCACCCACTTTATATGGGACTGCATAACTCTGAGTTGCCAGCACATTTTGAAACAGAACTGTTTGTATAATGCAAGGGTACAACAACATTTCAGACTCTGTGACACAGACACACTCTGGGTTTTAGACATTTATTAATGACATTGCACACTTTTCCACAGGCTCACTCCTTTATTTGTTTTAACGGTGTTTATGGCAGACATGTTCAAGACATATTATACCTTTATTAATAGGTTAGAACAATCTTTTTTCAGGCTCACTCACTTATGTTATATGAAAGTGCCTGCAGAGATATTATTCCAGACATATGTTACCTTTCTTAATGGGTTACTACACTCTTTTTCTGCCTCTCTGATGTTTTTATCTGGCAGTACATGCAGAGGACTTATTCAGGCAATTCTATGGCTGTTTTATTGGACTTTCATGCTCTCAAAAAATACTTTATATAACAATACATGCAGAATAATCACTAACCTGCCTGGTGGCGCAACCTTAGCAGCCTATCAGCATAGGCTTGCTGATTCGTAACACGGTCACCTGCAGCTATAAAGTAAATGAAGGGATATTGAAACATACCTATCTGTTATACATACTCCATTATCAATTCTTACATACTGCATTCCATGGCTACATACTCAGTTATGGGGCATCCTGCATCCCATGGTCTCCTGTATCCACTGGTTCAGGCAGTCCTGCTTTCATCTCTTCAGGTCTGCATGGTGGTGATGGACCTGCTCACCAGTCCGGGGAATGCCTGTGGCACTGGTGAGGTCACGAGCTAACCGGTTCCAAGCCTTTGCCTTGTACTCTGTCCCTTGGAACTGGCCCTGCAGGAGTCTTGACTTGTGATGGTGGACAAGGAGCCAAACCATGTATTTGGACTCCTCAATGCCCCAACGTTGCGCTCGGAAGTGTGAACCCTCTCCTACACCTGCCATTCTGACTGCAAATGTGTGCTAGAATCAGTTATGGTGAGTATTCCCGCCTATGGGGCTTAAATATGCCGCATTTCCCGCACATTTTTGTGATTGGCCGTTTTGTAAAATTCTCGGCTGACTGCAGACCTGCTTAGTAATGGTTAAACTACCATTCGTAAGTATATGAACGTTAATAGTGGCTGCTTCCCCTATGTTGTCATGGCTTAGTGGTTCTGTACTTTGATTATGATGCACAGGATCCTGGGTTCGAACCTTATCATTCTTTTATTTTAATACTGTCTAGACAGGCTAGGGGTGTGGCTGCATTTAAGCAACTTAGCTCTAGGTTGCTCCCCGGTGACCTACGGTGCCCTGGTTGGCGTGGCGCGCACCTCCGCACAAACCGATTGCACTGGGTAAAGTGCTATTTAGCTATGGGCAACTATTTTGTGCTGGGTTAAGCGTGAGTTACCCAGGGGCAACTATATTGCGCTGGGTGAAGCGCTGCTTAACTGCAGGCAATTTTATATTGGGATCCTTTAAAATATTTATTTTATTCACTGATACATTGGCCATTTCACTGCTTTTTAGTTATGTTTAAACATATATGTTAGGTATTATTCCATATACTGATATAAAAAATAAATACAAAAGGGAGTGGTGGGACTTGAACTGTGAATGCCTCTTCTTTGTGCGAACGCTCTACCATTACGCTATTGCTATTTCGTGTAATTTGCATAAACATTCTTTCTTATGCTCTTCCATGTCAGACTTGCTAACTGTAGCTAAGCAATGGGCACACCCACGCACACACACGCAAATACGGGCAGCTATATTGTGGATTTAAAAAAAATAATTATAATTATTTACTTTATATAAGTGTGATGGGGGTTTACAGTGTCAGGGAGTGTGGTGTTGGGTGCAAGTACATTTGTGCGAACTCACTCTTTTGTGTTGACATTATGCGTTTTAAAACCTTGCAGGGGCATGCACATTTAGACTGCTCAGCAGTCGGACACGCCCCCTGCTTTTCTACTCAGTCCGTGTAAGAGTTACGGTTGAGTCAGTGTGCCCTCATGAATATTCATGGCACGCTGACGTCAAACCATTCAACTGCAGCCTCCGAGTAAGACTTATTAAGTCTTACATGGAGGATTAGTAAATCCGGGGGCCTGTGTATCAGATACATATCTTTAGTACCCCTGAATCCAAAAGATAGACAACAGGGATATGGCACAGTCATCATCACTTGCTCAGGATGGTTTGTTGGGGTGCAGAAGGCCTAGGCTGACATAAAAAGGTTGGTGAGTGTGTGTGTGAGTCAGCGAGGACAGCAGCCAAGATGGATTATGTAAATGTAGCGTGTGTGTCAGTAGGAGTCCTCAATGTGACATTGGTGTGTGAGTGTCTGCATGCACACAGCCAAGCTCAGTGCTAGCTCTATGTGTCTGTATGTCCTACAGCTGTGAGCCATGAATGGTAGAGCTGACAGTTCATCATCTTCACCCCCCCACTAAAAGAACTGGCTCTGCCAGGAGTTGCACTGGCACCTCCATGCCCAAGGTCAGATGGTGTGCTACTACCTGGGGGTGGCTGATGTCTACTGGACATGCCCCCTTCACAGGAACACCCAGGACCATGAACCCATGGCCTGCTACTTCTCGGTGTGAACAGCACACTTGCTGATGGAGCAGTGGAGGTACTGTCACTATGGGAGGTTGATCAGGCACAGCTATGTTGGCTCTCAGCAGATGTAGTTGTTGATCTAAGCCCACGAGGTCAACATTCCCCTCTCAGCAGACATTTCATCACAGACAATGTGCATTCCATGACAGATATTCTGCAGTCCCTCATGGACACATCCCATTCATACATGTCATTTAACCAATCCAGTGCATCGACAACACTGTGGTGGCAGTCACTGATGTCAGACTGTTACCGCATCTAGAACCCCGAGCATTCTTCTGGAGTGACATTCTGAACATGCCTGGACCTCCATTATGGCCATAAACATGCATCGAGTGACACATGAAGAGACAGCTGGACCAGGTGATGGATGGACAGCAGGCCTCTGATGAGCACCCCTATCAATTCGCCTGTGTGGCATCTTGCCAAAAGTTTGGCTAAGGACAGTGTCAACAGAGACTGAAGCCGTGGTAGCCACACTTTCCCAGTCTATGTTCTCGCTCTCCAACTATCCAATATCTGTGGCCTCAGTGGACTGGGTATGCGTAGGCATACTGGCTGTGTCTTGGGATCCTGACTGTGGGAGCTGGATGTCAACTTCTGTGTCAAATTCAGCTCTGCAACCCCCAACTGTGCCTCACTTTGGCCACCATCATCATCAGAATCTGATGAGGCACTGACATCAGGTGACACAGGGGCATAGAACTACTTCCATGTTCACCTGTGATAAAAAGAAAAATGGGACAATATTAATACCTGCACTACTATGTTACAATATACACTGCTGTCACTATTACAGACATTTAAACCTATCAACCACATACATTAATAATTGTGGGCAAAGCCATAAATAGTACTTGTACAAAGGATAAAGTATATGGACAAATGTGACATAATATGGTCCTACAAACCTATACAGCTGATCGAATAACAGGTTTTACTTCACCATGACATATCTGATGAGTATGCAGTTTGAATGTGAGATCTGTGTCATACTATTTAATGTTTGCAATCATTAATGACTTGTCAGTAATCTGCCAGTCAATTACTATGATCTTAAAAACGGGTCTGAAAGCTGATTACCAAACTTGACATTCAGCAAAAATCTGTGCAGTGGACGTTACACAAACAGGACAGGAATACATACAGCAGGCCTGAGAGGACAGTATAGCAGATATGTGGGAATATATATGTACATTACAGACAGAAACTTAGTCTATTTACCAATTGCTGCAGCCCTTGCACGTTGAATCCCAGATGGTCCCGGGAAAAGTAAAGGAAGACATAATGGCAAAAGCACCACACATTTAACTGTACAACAGCTGTTAATAATTTACTCATATTTATGTACACTCAAATAAATGTTATCAGGAATGTGGCTAACATCCTTTAAGTGAGCATAAAACTGCAGCTATCTGAAATACCCCAACCAACACACATATGGCTTGACAGAACTATATACACTTATGACCGAATGCAGCACTATTTTAATTATGATGTAACAAAGCATACCCGGCAGCCTGACATGGGATACAGGAGTGGCATCCACATCCAGAACATATTGGCTTAAGGATTTCTGTGAGCTGTTCTGTGTGAAGATGTGTGCCAGGAATCCCTCTGTTGCAATTAAAGGACCTGAACACTGCACCACAGCAAAACATAAACTATAAAAACATTCAACCAATCCTGTGGAGCTAGTCCACAAGATATAAAAACATTCAACCAATCCTGTGGAGCTAGTCTACAAGATATAAAAACATTCAACCAATCCTGTGGAACGAGTCTACAAGATATAAAAACATTCAACCAATCCTGTGGAGCTAGTCTACAAGATATAAAAGCATTCAACCAATTCTGTGCAGCTAGTCCACAGGATATAAAAACATTCAACCAATCCTGTGGAGCTAATCTACAAGATATAAAAAAATTCAACCAATCCTGTGCAGCTAGTCTAAAAGATATAAAAACATTCAACCAATCCTGTGGAGCTAGTCTACAAGATATAAAAACATTCAACCAGTCCTGTGGAGCTAGTCCATAAGATATAAAAAACATTCAACCAATCCCGTGGAGCTAGTCTACAAAATATAAAGATATAAAAACAATCAACCAATCCTGTGGAGCTAGTCCACAAGATATAAAAACATTCAACTAATCCTGTGGAGCTACTCCACAAGATAGAAAAACATTCAACCAATCCTGTGGAGCTAGTCCACAACATATAAAAACATTCAACCAATCCTGTGGAGCTAGTCTACAAGATATAAAAACTTTCAACTAATCCTGTGGAGCTAGTCTACAATATATAAAAGCATTCAACCAATCCTGTGGAGCTAGTCCACAAGATATAAAAACACTCAACCAATCCTGTGGAGCTAGTCCACAAGATATAAAAACATTCAACCAATCCTGTGGAGCTAGTCCACAAGAAATAACAACATTCAACTAATCCTGTGGCGCTAGTCCACAAGATAGAAAAACATTCAATCAATCCTATGGAGCTAGTCCACAAGATATAAAAACATTCAATCAATCCTGTGGAGCTAGTCTACAAGATATAAAAACATTCAAACAATCCTGTGGAGCTAGTCCACAAGATATAAAAACATTCAACTAATCCTGTGGAGCGAGTCCGCATGATATAAAAACATTCAACTAATCCTGTGGAGCTAGGACACAAGATATAAAAACATTCAACCAATCCTGTGGAGCTATCTATAAGATACAAAAAAATTCAACCAATCCTGTGGAGCTAGTCTACAAGATATAAAAGCATTCAACCAATCCTGTGGAGCTAGTCCACAAGATATAAACACATTCAACCACTCCTGTGGAGCTAGTCTACAAGATATAAAAACATTCAACTAATCCTGTGGAGCTAGTCTACAAGATATAAAAACATTCAACCAATCCTGTGGAGCTAGTCTGCAAGATATAAAAACATTCAACCAATCCTGTGGAGCTAGTCCACAAGATATAAAAAACATTCAACCAATCCTGTGGAGATAGTCCACAAGATATAAAAACATGCAACCAATCCTGTTTAGCTAGTCCACAAGATATAAAAAACATTCAACCAATCACGTGGAGCTAGTCCACAAGATATAAAAACATTCAACCAATCTTGTGGAGCTAGTCTACAAGATATAAAAACATTCAACCAATCCTGTGGAGCTAGTCTACAAGATATAAAAACATTCAACCACTCCTGTGGAGCTAGTCTACAAGATATAAAAACATTCAACTAATCCTGTGGAGCTAGTCTACAAGATATAAAAACATTCAACCAATCCTGTGGAGCTAGTCTGCAAGATATAAAAACATTCAACCAATCCTGTGGAGCTAGTCTACAAGATATAAAAACATTCAACCAATCCTGTGGAGCAAGTCTACAAGGTATAACACATTCAACCAATCCTGTGGAGCTAGTCTACAAGATATAAAAACATTCAACCAATCCTATGGAGCTAGTCTACAAGATATAAAAACATTCATGTTGTCTCCATTTCCTTTCTTTTCTGTTTTTGTGGATTGAGAATATACTGGAGTAAAGACACAAAGTAGGCACAAATGTATTGTTATTACTTGATGCTTTTTGAATACATATGTCTGTAATACAGGCTGAAGACACAGCTGCTGCTGGCAATAGCCATACACAGAGAAGGTGAAAAATTTCCAGGGTACAGACACTGGGGGAAATGAGCGACCTCTCTCAGCACTGACACACAGACAGAGACAAGTGCAAGAAACCATCCCAGTGGAAAGTAATGAATGTGTTTAAATGGGTCCATGTCATATGGTCGACTGTTCATTTGACTGAAAGTTCATTTGACTGAAAGTTCATTTGATCGACAAGCATTTTAGGTGGGGGGCTTTGCCCCCCACACCCCCCCTAACTATATATATCAACTCCAGGGTTGCACAACATTGGGGAAGGGGGCAAATGCTTGTCGATCAAATGAACTTTCAGTCAAATGAACTTTCAGTCAAATGAACAGTCGACCATATGACATGGACCCGTTTAAATGCAATTCCTAGTCACTGGGACATTTCATAGAGTAGTAAGGGCATGCTTGGTGTGTTATAGGCATCACCATCCACAATCTTCAAAACATCATTGCACGGTATGTTACAACATGGCAAATTTAAGCATTAATTCTGAGTATATTTTCAGAAGAATGCTGCAATAGTATCATGTATTGCATTATCCTCAATTAATGTGTGCTTTACATTGGAGTCATGCATGTACACATGACAATAAATGGGGAACAGGATAGGGTCTACATTGACCATGAGGTGTGCAACTCAAACTGCCAAGTCATGTTGAACAGCACGTGTATCATCTGCCACATGTATGCTGGCAAACCTGCCAGTTAACATGAATCCCATATGTGATCCATCTCCCAAATGCTCCAGATGTGTGCTCTGGGGGATATCTCACAGGCTGACACAGGGGTGAATGCCTTTGCTCCCAACATACAAAACAGCAGTCAATGCTTGTTCTTGCTAGCCAACATGGCCCTAATTATTTGCCGACTGCATAATGTATTCTCTTAAATATTGTAAAGGCAATAATATAGAATTGTTTTAACACATGCTTGGTACCACAGTACTGGTCAGATGATTGCTGACTGACCAAGGAACACAGCATGTTAGGACAGTGTTGTATATTTGAAAACTAGAATCATAACAGCCTGTGTAAGGAGTAAATGAAGTATTGTCCAAGTTGAACATTTAAGTACATGTACATTTAACATGTACTATTTGAAAATGAATGCACATTCCCTTTTGAAGCTGTGTCTGTGCTGAATGACTGTTACTGCTTGCTACACTGTTGTATGTGAGAACAGCAGCTTTAAGGCACCCATGCATTCTTCTGAATCTACATTACATATCGATCTGGATTGCACATCCATGTAAGCTTATTCCCTGTGTACTAACAAACTGGACTGTAAATTGATTTATTTTTCTGCATGTTATCATTTTTTTTCTTATTTTCTTATATTGAGCCTGTATGAATCTCATTACAATGAATACAAATGTAGCCACCAGTTTAGAAGGTCCTGGGTTCAATTACAAGTATTGCAGCCTTGTGTTTTTAGTAATATGTCCTTCTAGACATTTATATCTTCATTCCAGTTGTGGGAATAGTTGTGAGTGTTGGACTGTCATAGCTAAGGGCCAGGGTTCTAACACCACAGTATCCTGTCCTTTTTAATGGTGGTCCACCTCACATGATACATTTTAGTAGTTGACCTATTATTTCCTATATAATAATTATTGTCCTGACAGATGAGACAATCATATTATGCCAGTTGTGCAGTTTTTGTAATATTATTGTGTTTATTTAGCTTCGCACAAACACATTGCCTGTTTTTTGTCAATGCTAAGCAATGTGCACCATTTACAAATGTTGCAGATTGCAACGTTCTGCATTCTCAGTATATGTTATAACTGTAATTGGTGAGAAAACACATTGTACATTGGTGTTTTCTGCATTACACATGGCAGACAAACAGAATGAAGTTTTGAGATTTCATTCTCACAGGTGGGGTGTGCAGTAGTCCAAAGTGTTTGTTGGACTCTTAGTGAATGATTATGGACCACAGCTGTTGCAGGAGCACTATGCGGATTACAAATCAGATGCATGGAATAGTTTGGCCCAGAATTTGTCCACTATTACCCGTATTCCCCACACTGGCAAACAGTATAGAAATCACTATCGAGACCTCCAGATGAGGAAGAGGGCTACCCTCAATCATTGGCTTGATGCATGCAGGACTAACGGCAATATTATGCATGCATTAGTGTGTTTAGTAAAACAACAGTCCAGTATTACAGAAAAGACAGGGGCTGTCATTTAGAAAACCACACTTCCATATTATACAGTACATGTTTAAGTTGACATAAATATTGCAATAAAAATTATGACCTATACACCAGTCACACCAAGAGCAGGCTGCAGATTATTATCATTATAGCAGTCAACCTGTATCTATAAGAGCGTAAAAGGAAAAAGTGCTGGCATTATACTGTATTCCAAATGGAAAGTACAGTATTACATTAGTCACTGCTTGTGAGTTTGAATAACACACTCTCCAAATTTAAGGGCAGCTCTTTACATTAAAGTCTTAGGTTGTCATCAATAAACTTCAGTACTGTTATATTCATAATGATAACAATGGAAGTGCAGACTTTTATACCTGTGCTTCAGATGACCTGCTGTCGAATGTATACATTGTACATGCATACATACAAATATTTCAAGCACGGGCATTAATGCCCTTCTAGCTTGCCAATATACCAAAACACTTTTTTTCCCATAATAAGTGTCCAGGCTCTTCTTAAAAATATCTAAAGTAGTACTTGCTTTAATGTAATTTGGTAGTGTGTTCCATGCATCGGCTACTCTGTCAGAGAATGAGTTAGTACACTCCTCATTCCTATAGAATCTTCCTTTTTAATTTCTCCAAATCTTTTGGGTTTCTAACACTATGATGGGAATGGACCCCATTCCTAAGTCAAAGAATGATAAAAGTTCATGAAATTAGCATTGTTTCACTCTTTGATGTCAGCCAAAAGTGCTCTTCGCAGCACCCATAATGTGACAGTAATGACTCCTTCTGCAATCCTAGACAGATTTACATGCATTAGTAGAATATCTAACTATGATTGCAGACTCTTTTTTATAAGACCCATTGCTCCTATTACTGTTGAAGCTATCTGGGTATCTTTCTTCCACATTGCTCTCATTTCTACTTGCAAATGCTGATATCATATGATTTTGTGTCTCTCTGTATGCAGGACACTGTAGTCACTGGGTGTGGTGATTTCAATGATCAGTGCTACTTTTGTCTTCTTTACTTGGACCACTATATCTGGTTTTCTAGCATCTATCTTTTGAACTGTTGGTAATGGATGATCCTATGTGATGTAGACTTCTTCATTTTCTATGATGCTCTGTGGCTCATGATTCCAGTGTTTTTCAGCCACTTCAGTACCATAATGTTTGCACAATCCCCAGTGCAACAGTCTCACCAGATTATTATGCCTTTCACTATACAGTCCTTCTGCTATTAGTATGTTGCAACTAGCAACAAGGTGTGCAACTCTTTCCAATTCTCTTTTACAATACCAGTATTGGTCTGTTTCTCCCATATTTTCAATGGCTATATAAAACAATGTGTACATAGTAGGGTTGCCAACTTTTCATAATTAAAATCCAGGATGCCTCTTTTCCTGCCCCTTGCCCCCGTGACCTGTCCCCTCCTCTCCCTTCCCTCCACTCCCCTCCCTCCCTCCTTCCTTTCCCTTCCTTTCCCCTCCCTCCCCTCCCTCCTTCCCTTCCCCTCCTCTCCCCTTCCCTTTTCCTTCCCCTGCCAGGTTCCCCTGGGGGTCCGGAGGCACTGAGCCCGTGGAAATTTTTTTTAAACAACAGATGTGCATAGGTGAGTTTTAGTGCATTTTGAGCCCCAAAAAAACAACACTTGAATGCAAGAATTTTTAGCTCAAAACTTATTTTCAAGTAGCCAGCCCACATAGACAGTTAGGCTAACTGCCAAATTGCTAATAGTCATTCACGTTGGAAAACAGCAAAAAAAATAAAGCAATAACATCGAGGTGTAAGCAAAATATATAGTCAATACAATACAAACGTTATTCAATGTCAGTTGAACGAACTAATTACTTTGACTGAAGTTGAACGTCGACCTCACATGAATCCAGAGCAGGCTGACCCTGAGCTGTTAAAGTACTCATGGAAGAAGCAAACTCTGCTCAAGCTGAGCAATCCGTTTCCATTTGTACTTTTCACTGCCAGCTGCTGATGAAATCAATTTGTCATCTTTCAAAAAAAATCGGCAGAAATTACTGAAGCTCATGTTGTAGTTAAGGAAAACTTGCAGTTCTGCTTTGATTAGTGTGCTAGAGTGGCCCTGTTTTGGTCTGCACGCCACTTTGCATTCATTAAAGAAAAGCATTTCTATCACGCTATCAAAAGATGAAAATAGCGAATGCTATTTCATCGTACCTAAAATATCTAAACCACATAATATCGAACATTCAGAACAGCAAATTCTTTCTTTGGGGAAAAAAATTACTATTCCGAAACACATACACACAAAACAAGCACACCTAAAAAACATCAATCCACACACATACACATAATCCTACAACTAACCCTACACTAAACTGTACATACACTACTATCTATCCACTTACCTTAACCCAAACCCTAACCTTAAGGTCCATCACTATCACACACTCACCTAACCCACGCCCTAACCCTAACTCACTTAACCCGCCCCTAACCCTAATTCACCTAACCCTGCGCCCTAATCCTAACAACCACACAATCGCACACTTACCTGAACCCAACCCATAAATTTCCACCACAGTGCTGAAAATAACAAAGCCACAGAACCAGCCAACCAAATTCTTTCCCTAGGAAAGAATTTGGTATTCTGCAGTTTCGCTATTTTTAGCGTTCACTCCAAACGAGTCAATATTAGAACATTCGAAGTTTTAAAACTTTGATGTTCTGATATAGACCCAAAGAAAACACCCTCTCAGGGAAGGCATTGCTGCCTGGTAATGACAATGCGGCTGATACAATCTTAAACATGTTCATTGGAAAAGCTGCACTATCACGGGCACCTGCAAAAAATTCCTGCCATTTAGTGCATGCAGTAGCAGTCGAATTAGCAACAATACTGGATAAAGCATGCCTTGCTGCACAAAACTCATCATAAAGCACATCTAAATCGATGTCCTTTGTTGTCAAGCCCATGACAGTGCTTGCATTTCAAAAGGACTGAAATGCTACTTCTGTATTTAGAGATATTTGACGCATAACACACACAATGCTGCCATCTGAGAAATTAAATCATTTGTACAGGTATGCTAAAGATTTTTCTAGAGCTGCCAAAAAAATTTGTTGTAGATGCACTGTATGAGGTTCCATGTCCTCATTCTCAAGTATAGTTTGTGCTTTGTGTCCAAACAATTTATCAGTTAAGCGTGACTCAATTTTAGTTTTCAGTTGCTGCATTACAGGCAAGAGCTCAAGCAATGTAAAATATTCCCCCTCACTTTCTGGACCGACACCTCAAACACATTGCAAATGTTCTGGACAAAACATACGTATGCTTTTTTAATGTTTGTCTCTACTGCTTTACAGTCATGCATATTATTTTCTATTCCCAGATGCATACAAACTTCCTTTGGGCAGTCTTCACCTAAAGGTGTAAAGTAAGACACAATGGCAGGCCATGAATCAAGTAATCTGTCAATAGCTGGACCCAGAGACAACCATCTCGTTGGTACATGCTTCAACAACTTGTGATATTCTAAGTATAAAAAGTCAAAATAAATTTGCAACTGGGCTCTCCTATTAGCAAATACACTGAAATGACTGTAAATGCAGGTAATTATTGTTTCTACATCACAATCAAGTTCATAAATTAGTTTTTTCAAGGCATTGTGTATCACATGAGCATTGCAGTTTCTCTTCAGAATATTACTATTTCTTTTCAACAGCTCAGTAAACACAGACTGCTTTGCACTATAGTTCATACTTGCATTATCAGCTGAATAAGAAGACATGCATGCAATATCAAGACCATTATCTGAAAGAACTTTAACTAGCATGTCTGCGATAGAGGTAGAATGCTCGTCATTAAGTTCAACAAAGTCTAAAAGCTTTTTACTTAAACCACTTTCAACAGTAAAATATTGAATGCAGACAGGAAACATTTTTCTGTTCTTAAGATTAGATGCATCAGTTGACACAGAATATCGAATAGAATTGTCGCCAGTAATGTCTTTCATAATGGACTCCACTGACTTTGGGCCAAGGACATCAGTCACCAGTGCTTCTGCTTTCGTGTGACCAAATGCTGTCTTTTTAGCAGTAGCCGAGTATTGATACAACAAGTGGTCCAGTTTAGTGCCACAATCAGAATTGTTGTAGGAGATGTGATGATGTACAGTGTGGTAAACATGCATGAGTTCTGCAACCGTTGCCTGCTTGTCAATTTCTGTTATTGTCGTTGCCTTCTGGAAAAAAATGTCAATGGCAGCCGTGTTTGCAGCAATCTGAGCTTTCTGATGACTTTTCGAATGGCTGTGATTTATTGTGTCACCTTTGCCACCATAAGCAACCGAAACCTCCTTCTTACACAATGTGCATCGAGCTGCGAAGACATTGCCATGAACTTTTTCACACCAGGAAAATTCTGTCTGCCATTCTTGACAATACCGTGACAACCTCTTTGCTTTCTTTTTAGGTGGAGGAGTATTTGGCAAATCATTACATTCTCTGTCAGTGTCTGCGCTACTCACACTACCTTCAGTTGCATAATAACTTGTATCCATTTCCAGTGCAGCCCCAAGCAGATCAGCTAACAATATCAGATTGTGTGACTGCTATGCAAAAATGTTGCTTCAGACCACAACATCAGTTTTTAGAAAGGGTGAAGCATCCATTCGACAAAGAAGAAGTTGTGGAAAGTTCTGCACTTCATGCAAACTCTTTGGTAAGACCCTAAAGCCTCAGGTTCTTACTCGCGCGGTTCTACTTTCTAGCCAATGAGCTTTCCCAGGGCTGTCTTTCTCCAACTACTGTAAGCTTATTTGTGGCATCAATGGAATGCATGCTCAGCCAGACACAACATGACAGTGTCACCCTGTTATAATGTGTTTAACACAAGTGCGTGTTTGTATGCCTGAGAGAACATTCGAGTTTTTACAAAGCAGCCTGGTCCAGATCTTATTTTCAGTGCACAATTGACTCTGCTTCTGCTATCCCCATTGTAAATCCAGATTCCCTATAGGCATTGATAACGCACCCTTTTAGAGTACATCTGGACTAATGGTACATCTTTCAATCAGCCTCTTTACAACAAGCATAATACTGTGGACACATTTTGAAAAAAAAAACAGTAAAACTGTGCACAAAACCTTATCACCTAGTAGATTAGTCCTGATTTGGAAGCAAAGAATAAAGTTCACTCAAAGTAGTTCTGTACCCCTCGCTATAGCGATTATGAAGGCAGTTTTTTCTAACTTAAAAATCTGTGATACAGACAGTTGGTTAGCAGTAAGAACTTAGCCTTGACAACTTAAAAAAATTGACAAATATGTTTGAATACAAATTACAGTCATATCAAAACAAGTAACTTTAGTACAGAAGGTGCAGGTGCAGTCAAAAAATAACTCCTTGTTAACCAGTTTTGTATATTTAATAAATAACCAAATGTGTAAATAAATGCATAATAATGAAATAATCGCTTGCTGACTGTTTCGGTGCTGTCAGAATGATCATTGCTGCAAATGAACTTGCAGATGTTTCTTCTAGGCTGAGCATTTTTTGTCTGCAAAAATAATAAACAATAAACTGAAAAAAAAAAGAAACGTAAAAATAACGGAGTCAAATGTAAATCAAGTTTCCCGTGACACACTGCACAATGAAGTGCGAGTGCAACGAGTTTATTTTTTTCACACCCACGTTGTTCAAGTTAAAAATAAAGATGAGTGTTTTCTGCTGTGGGCATATGTTTAGCAGCTTGGGTGAGGATCTGAGGTTAAAATCTGGCACACTTCCATCCTTAGGACACGCAGTACAAACAGAAGAAAACAAATGAACTAGTTTTGACACCAGCAAGTTAGAGACACTTGCTTAACATGCTGCATCTTCAACCCACAAATCCCCTACCTGGCTGCCCTTGACCTACTTCTCCAGAAATCTCTGTTAACCTTATATGCTTTATGTCACATGCAAGCATATGCATGACTGTATAGGCAGAGCAATGCTTTATACATTACTACCTTACCTTTCTGCAAATTGAGTGCTCAGTTTCTGTGGTTGACTTCCCATCACTGAGGGTTACAACCAGGAACAGTTACTTTGTACAGGAGCAGCAAGCATCATCACACCACAGAAATATTCTGCAAAATAAACAGGTTCTGGATCTGGACGGTCATGATGCAGATGCACTACTGCATCTCAGATTATTACAGCTGGGCTGACTGCCTTTAGTCTTTTACTGGTTTTACATTTTTCTCAAGTAAACAGCATTATAAGTGGATAATATAATGTGTCAGTTATCGCAGTGTTATTCATTTCATTGGAACAAGTAGCAATGCTACTGACAGGTTGTTGCGCTGCCGAGTAAGAACACTGGCCAGCAGGCTGGGCTCCTCCATGAAAGGTTCAGCTGTAATATTTTAAAGGAACAGTGTGCATGCATGATGAATGGGCCTGTAGGGCTGTTGGCAAATTTCTGTGGACATTGACATCTAAGGATTTGGGCAAGATAGTGTGGGCAGGCACACACTGTTCTGATACTGATACCACTTGACTTCCCATACATTACTTACATAGTGATTATGAGAAAACTTAGTAAGTTATAGTAACTTGTGCTAAGCTGTGCCAAAAACAGGACATATGGCATCCTGGGAAGGTCCTTCCCAGGACACAGGACACAGATGGCCAAATCCAGGACATCCTGGGAAAAACAAGACAGTTGGCAAACCTAGTACATAGCCCACTATCTTGTGCTGCCAATATTAACCTTTCATCTCTTGGTTTGAATTTGCCCCTCCTTAACCATTCCTGCATTCACTCCTGATCAACATGAGGTTCTTCCATAAGTTTTCTATACTTGCAACTATATTTATGCATTTTCCACAGTTCTTGCCTTCTCATCTGGCACTTCACTTTATATGCTTTCTTTTGGGGTTTTTTTGGCACGTTCAGTTGCTGCCTGGTTTTTATCCACTTGTGGTTTGATTTCCATTCCTGCTTGATGCCGATATGCTTCTGCTAGCCTAAGCGGGAAAGTCATCTTAAATTTATTCTCCTCATGTTTCAAAACTTTCACTACATTTAGGTCTTGTGAAGTCAGCAGATATGTGTGGATTCCCATGATTGCAGATCTGTACATGTAATCAGTTTCAAGGAGGCCCATCCATCCTTCGGAACGGGGTATATATAATCTTGGTATGCACTGATTTTTATAAATAATTTGGTGAACATGAAGCATCTTTCTTGTTTTCCTATCTAATCTGTCCAACAATGTTTTGGGGCCAGTCAATCACTCCAAAACTGTAAATTAAGACAGGAAGAGCAAATTGTTTTATAGCCTGGATTTTGTTCCTAGATATCAGTGCTGTTTTCAGGATTAATTTAAGGCTTCTAAAGCACTCCTTACTAAGTTTTGTTCACATTTGTTCATGTTTTATTGTTGATCCTTCATCAACTCCCAAATATTTATACACTCCCTCTTGCTCAAGTTCTTTTATATCACGTTCTTGTCCCCAACTATGGGACACCCTGAATGTAACCAAGAATTTCCTGTGTTCAATCTATGTATGATACTTGCATTGACCTATTTGTAAGCCAAGCAGCTATCCATCTTATCAAAAGTAAATCAATACCTAGTTGTTGTAGTTTATTGATTAATGTTTTCTGTGTTACCTTGTCAAATATAGGTGCCCTATTTTTAGACCTGACAAAGGCAGTTGACATCAGTAACCACTATCTTCTCCAAAACCAACTAATTGAAACTGGTGTCAGATCAGACACCATTCCTTGGTTTAAAAACCTCTTCAATGATAGACAGTTCAGAGGTAGAATAGGATTCTCCCATTCAGGATCTGTACCTATTACCAAATGTGTACCACCAGGATCCATTTTTGCCCCCACTTCTTCTCCATATCCATTAACAAATTTCCTTGTGACTTCCCCATCTCCCACTTATCCTCTAGGCTGACAACATGGTCGTTTACCTATCAGACCACTCTTGCACCAACATTCAGTGCCTACTCCAGTTATAATTACATGAGCTCCACCGATGGCTCATACACCAGAAAGTACTTCTCAACCCCACAAGACCAAAACATTGCTTTTTGGACCTTCAGAGAAAATTCACCAAGCACTTAACTCTTTAATTATCTTTGACCCACACAACCATTCTGTAGAGACAACCTCCACCTTCAAATACCTAGGACTATGGCTTGCTCAATCACTGATCATCAATTTGCACATAGATAAAGATCCAAAATAAACTCTCTCCTCTTCTGGCCCAAAATATCTCCCATTTTCTATTCCAACTAGGTAGAGCAATCATTGGAAAATGATTTTTCCTTTCTCAACTTGACTATGGGCTCCCAATTTTTGCTTTTGCCTCCAAGAAAATCATTCCCACACTCCAGACTATCTCTAACAGCATCTGTCGATTCATTACAGACTCACCTCTCTGTAAGCATCACTGTATCACACTAGAAAAAAGCTAAATTGCTAGCATAAAGCAAAAATCTAACCATCTTTTAGGATCCCAACAGCTCCATCTCCACACATTTATTCCCCTTACAGATAGACTTCAAGAGAAAAAAAAAGAGAAATCCTCAGACAACCTGAGACACTACTCACAAGTCACACCAGTTCTCATTACCCCTAGAACCAAACTCTACAGCACTGCACATGCTCTGTCACACAAACTCTCATTACCCCTAGAACCAAACTCCACAGCACTGCACATGCTCTGTCACACCAACTCTCATTACCCCTAGAACCAAACTCCACAGCACTGCACATGCTTTGTCACACCAACTCTCATTACCCCTAGACCCAAACTCCACAGCACTGCACATGCTTTGTCACACTAACTCTCATTACACCTAAAACCAAACTTAACAACATTGCACATGCTCTGTCACACCAACTCTCATTAACCCTATAACCAAACTCCACAGCACTGCACATGCTCTGTCACACCAACTCTCCTTACTCCTAGAACCAAACTCCACAGCACTGCACATGCTTTGTCACACCAACTCTCATTACCCCTAGACCCAAACTCCACAGCACTGCACATGCTCTGTCACACCAGCTGTCATTACCCCTAAAACCAAACTCCACAGCAGTGTATGGGCTTTGTCACACCAGCTCTCCTTACCCCTAGAACCAAACTCCGCAGCACTGCACATGCTTTGTCACACCAACTCTCATTACCCCTAGACCCAAACTCCACAGCACTGCACATGCTCTGTCACACCAGCTGTCATTACCCCTAAAACCAAACTCCACAGCACTGTATGGGCTTTGTCACACCAGCTCTCATTACCCATAGAACCACACTGCATGGCACTGCATGTGGTTTCTCACACCAGTTCTCACTACCCGTAGAATGAAACTCCACAGCACTGCACATGCTGTGTCATAACAACTCTCATTACCCCTAGAACCAAACTCCAGAGCACTGCACATACTCTGTCACACCAGCTCTCATTACACCAAAAATCAAACTTCACAGCACTGCATGTGCTTTGTCACACCATCTCTCATTACCCCTAGAACCAAACTTCACAGCACAGCACATGCTCTGTCACACCAACTCTCATTACCCCTAGAACCAAACTCTACAGCACTGCACATGCTTTGTCACACCAACTCTCATTACCCCTAGACCCAAACTCCACAGCACTGCACATGCTTTGTCACACCAACTCTCATTACACCTAAAACCAAACTTAACAACATTGCACATGCTCTGTCACACCAACTCTCATTACCCCTAGAACCAAACTCTACAGCACTGCACATGCTCTGTCACACCAACTCTCATTACCCCTATAACCAAACTCCACAGCACTGCACATGCTCTGTCACACCAACTCTCATTACCCCTAGAACCAAACTCCACAGCACTGCACATGCTTTGTCACACCAACTCTCATTACCCCTAGACCCAAACTCCACAGCACTGCACATGCTCTGTCACACCAGCTGTCATTACCCCTAAAACCAAACTCCACAGCACTGTATGGGCTTTGTCACACCAGCTCTCATTACCCCTAGAACCACACTGCATGTGGTTTCTCACACCAGTTCTCACTACCCGTAGAATGAAACTCCACAGCACTGCACATGCTGTGTCATAACAACTCTCATTACCCCTAGAACCAAACTCCACAGCACTGCACATACTCTGTCACACCAGCTCTCATTACACCAAAAATCAAACTTCACAGCACTGCATGTGCTTTGTCACACCATCTCTCATTACCCCTAGAACCAAACTTCACAGCACAGCACATGCTCTGTCACACCAACTCTCATTACCCCTGGAACCAAACTCCACAGCACTGCAGATGCTCTGTCACACAAACTCTCATTACCCCTGGAACCAAACTCCACAGCACTGCACATGCTCTGTCACACCAACTCTCATTACCCCTAGAGCCAAACTTCACAGCACAGCACATGCTCTCTCAGACCAACTCTCATTACCCCTAGAACCAAACTGATAGTACTGCACATGCTTTGTCACACCAACTCTCATAACCCTATAACCAAACTCCACAACACTGCACGTGCTTTGTCACACCAGCTCTCATTACCCCTTGAACAAAACTCCACAGCATTGCACACGCTGTGTCTCACCCAGTCTCATTACCCCAGAACCAAACTCCACAGCACTACACATGCTCTGTCACACCATCTCTCATTAACCCTTGAACCAACCTCCACAGCACTGCACATGTTCTATCACACTGACTCTCATTACCCCTAGAGCCAAACTCCACAGAATTTCACATGCTTTGTCACACCAACTCTCATTACCCCTAGAACCAAACTCCACAACACTGCACATGCTTTGTCACACCACCTCTCATTATCCCTAGAACCAAACTCCACAGCACTGCACATGCTCTGTTACACCAACTCTCATTACCCCTATAACCAAACTCCACAGCACAGCACATGCTCTGCCACACCAACTCTCATTACCTCTAGAACCAAACTGATAGTACTGCACACGCTCTGTCACACCGACTGTCATTACCCCTTGAACCAAACTCCACAGCACTGCACATGCTCTGTCACACCCACTCTCCTTACCCCTAGAGCCAAACTCCACAGCACTGCACATGCTCTGTCACACCATCTCTCATTAGCTGTAGAACCAAACTCCACAACACTGCACATGCTCTGCCACACCAACTCTCATTACCTCTAGAACCAAACTGATAGTACTGCACACGCTCTGTCACACTGACTGTCATTACCCCTTGAATCAAACTCCACAGCACTGCACATGCTCTGTCACACCCACTCTCCTTACCCCTAGAGCCAAACTCCACAGCACTGCACATGCTCTGTCACACCATCTCTCATTAACTGTAGAACCAAACTCCACAACACTGCACATGCTCTGTCACACCAGCTCTCATTACTCCCAGAACCAAACTTCCCAGCACTGCACATGCTTTGTCACACCAACTCATTACCCCTAGACCCAAACTCCACAGCACTGCACATGCTTTGTCACAGAAGCTCTCATTACCCCTAGACCCAAACTCCACAACACAGCACATGTTCTGTCGACTCTAATTACTCCTAGAACCAAACTCCACAGCACTGCACATGCTTTGTCACACAAGATATCATTAACCCAAGAACCAAACTCCACAGCACGGCACATGCTCTGTCACACCAACTCTCATTACCCCTAGAACCAAACTCCACAGCACTGCACATGCTCTGTCACACCATCTCTCATTAACTGTAGAACCAAACTCCACAACACTGCACATGCTTTGTCACACCAGTTCTTATTACCCCTAGAACCAAACTACTCCACAACACTGCACATGTTCTGTCACACCAGTTCTCATTTCTCCTAGAACCAAACTTCTCAGCACTGCACATGCTCTGTCACAGCAACTCTCATTATTCCTAGAAACAAACTCCCTAGCACTACACACTCTCTGTCAAATTTGACTCTGATTACACCTAGAACCAAACTCCACAGCACTGCATATGCTCTGTCATGCTAACTCTCATTACCCCAAGAACCAAACTCCACAGCACTGCACACGCTTTGTCACACCAACTCTCATTACCCCTTGAACCAAACTCCACAGCACTGCACATGCTCTGTCACACCAGCTATCATTACCCCTAGAACCAAACAGCACAACCTTGCACATGCTCTGTTACACCATCTCTCATTACTCATAGAACCAAACTCCACAGCACTGCACATGATCTGTCACACCAACTCTCATTACTCATAGAACCAAACTCCACACCAATGGACATGCTCTGTCACACCAGCTTTCATTACTCATAGAACTAAACTCCACAGCACAGCATGTGCTTCCTCATCTCAGGCACCTACTCTTTGGCAAGATCTCCCCATTAAAATTATGAAAATCAATATTTATTCTAGATTCATACTGCAACTCAAAAAGCACTTGTTCATCAAAGCCAAATGTTCCTGCTTCAACACGGGGCATATCCCATAACATATCTCTTTTCAAGTCTCCTATCTCAAGATTCACCGATGATTGACCAACTTTAGAAACTAATGTATGTATTGTACGTTACACTCTGTACATTGCACTATGCTTGTTCATTAGAATGTAAATACATAGTTTTTTTCTTTGTAATTAGTTAGCACTACTTTGTTACTGCTTGCATTTCTGTATATTTTGTTTGTGAAATATTTTGTATTTCACCTAGGCTGTGCCTGAAAATGGTTAATATTGATCAGTGCACTACACCAGCAAACAAAAATAAATGAGCAAATCCAGCATTTCAATGTCAAGAACTGCCCTAATGGATACTAGTAGAAGTACACCCAATAGGGAATGTAACAAACAGAGCAGACCACTGCTATAGATACAGGCCATGATGAAGTGAAAGGCAGCTCATAGGCTGGACCATAGCCAACTCATCCTGAATGGAATGCGAGTAGCTAAAGAAGAAATAGACCAGGTTTATAATTAAGTGGCACAAAAGACACCTAACTGCTTTAATCTTACTTACCTTTAACCTCACCTTGTGCAATAACAAATGGGTTATGACATTGGGTGTGTAGGTAAGATTCTGGGAAAATGAGGTAGTGAAATGAGGTTAGTAGAGGGTAGCAGTACTGTTAAAAACAACACAGAAAATAACTGAAGACAGATGAACCAACAAAAAGCATACAATTCTGAACACAGTGCCTGGTTCTGAGACAACAATGACAAAGATTACACAAGTGCCTTGGAAACAACAAAGAGGAAAGTGAGCTGGAAAGTGGCTACATTGTTCCCTGAGCTTAGGGGACAATGTCAGTATATGACCTGGAATAAGATAGATGGGAAATGACAAGAAAGTGAATTCAGACTGTACTTGGAAGAAATTATAGCAACGAGAGACTATAACAAAAAGAAAAGTAAAATCAACAAGTAAGTAACACGAAAGGGGTTGGTAAACTGTAATGTGAGTACTCCAAGGCAAGAATTTGGATAAAAAATATTTTCAAAGCTGCTAATGACTTTTGGAAAAGCTGGTGTGATGTGTGTGCACACACGTGCCTGTGTACGTGTGTGTGTGTGTGTGTGTGTGTGTGTGTGTGTGTGTGTGTGTGTGTGTGTGTGTGTATGTGTGCGTGTGTGTGTGCGTGTGTGTGTGTGTGCACGTGTGTGAATATATGTGTGTGTATGAATGTGTGTGTGTGTGTGTGTGTGTGTGTGTGTGTACGTGTGCGTGTGTGCCTGTGTGAATGTATGTGTGAGTGTGTGTGTGTGTGTGTGTGTGTGTGTGTGTGTGTGTGTGTGTGTGTGCGTGTATGTATGTGTGTGTGTGTGTGTGTGTGTGTGTGTGTGTGTGTGTGTGTACATGTGCATGTGTACATCTGTCCGTGTGTGCATGTGTGCGCGCGCACGTGTGTGTGTGTGTGTGTGTGTGTGTGTGTGTGTGTGTGTTTGTGTGTGTGCATGGGTGTGTGTGTGTGCGTGTTTGTGTGTGTATGTGTGCGTGTATGTATGCGTGTGCGTGTGTGTGTGTCTGTTCAGAGACACACTCATTCACATATTCATATTTTCATTTTTGGTCATATCACTCTTTTACTACAGGACTAAATAAACGTATAATGCAACTCTTTATCAGAGTTCATATGATTTAGTTCTGAAATAATGCACAAAAGAATAAAAATTCCTTAGGAAGGGAAATCCATTTATCATGTATGTCATGGCAGTAGATTATGGAAATAGACACTCCTATCATGTTACATTCCAAAGTTTTCTACACAAATATCTCTAGGTCTTTATGGAAACTGTTAACATAGGACAGAGTAGCAAAGGACAATATTAGCTTAAATGAAATCTGAAGATTACATGGGAAATATTTATGTTCGTTGTTCCTCTTCCATGAATCTTATTTTGATTGGCTGTGTGAGTATTTATTTATGGAGCTCTTCTTTGCACTGATAATTAGAAAGAAATGTAAGCATTGGCTTTCATTAGGGGCACATCTTATCCGTTCATTTTCAACTGTTCTTTTAGATTACAGAACATCTGCTCCACTGCGAATAGCTTGAAAGACTATAGCAATGCCTTGAGATGCTAGTGCCATGCAATGCTAGGTACAGTGTTCCCTAAACACATCTCAGTCAATCTTAAGTCATATTTCTGTTTATTTATATCTAAGCATATATTGCTGGTGGGGTATTAAAGAGTGGGCTAATTTTCCTTTACAAAGCATTATTTGTTCCTTAATTAAATGTTCAGTGAAATGGTTTAATATAGTACTTTAAAACATAATATAAAATACATTTTCAGTAGTACACGCACTATTTGTTTTAGTCCCTTTAGCAATACAACATTCAAATGTCACAGGCTGCTCCTTTACTTACGCTGTATTGACATTACCACAGCCACATCTGCTACAGATTAGTAAGGCTACAAAGCAGAGGTTCCCTAATCTAAACAAATCCCCATATTCTTTCCTACAGTAAACTTTACACATTATCAGTCTTCATTTCTACCTTACTCTCATGTAATGTTAAAATACCTTCAGCAAGGTCTCCTCCACTTTAAGTGAATTCTGTACATTTAAGACTTACATTTTCTTGCATAGCTTCTTTGAATTTTTGACATTCTTCATGTGTATCCTTTTCAGAAAGATGTTACCATCCCATACTTTGCAGTTTGTGAAGAGGGCTCCTTAACCATGCATTTTTAATTAGTTGTGTTGACTAACACTCTCTACTTCAAGAGGATGAGAGGAACAATATCATAGATGTAGGAGCATAAATATCAACCTAGAGATTAGTAAAAAGGCACTAGTAATCTGAAGATGGAAGGTCGGATGGCCTTGATTGGAGGCACACATCAATGCTTACTGTGCTCACAGAGTAAAATAAATCTGTTTTTTCTTTTGTATGTCTAGAGGTAGGCCAGTTTTATTCCAGTAATTCATGAGTATACTGGGAGGCTTTATTCCAGTTTTGCACTAAGCAGATTAATTTTAATTGCTTTTCTAACTTCAGGACTAATGAAACTCATAGGCGTGTAGCTTAGCTTTAACTGTTTTGCAACATTATCAGTTGTCAGTATTGTATAGAATTAAAATGAATGGTCTGACCAGATACCTAAATATTTGTAGCTGAGTCATACATTCAGGTGGGAGTTCTGGGTTTGCTTTAAGGCTCTCGAGGTGTCCAAGGAGCTTCTTAGATGTTTTGTTACTGTAGACTATCAGGTCATTGACCTTTAAGGCTCTTGGGGTGTCCAAGGAGCTTCTTAGATGTTTTGTTACTGTAGACTGTCAGGTCATGGGTTCATTGGTTCATAGTTTAGTACTAAGCTAACTGCCCTTGCGAGCCATTTTAAGACTAGCCAATTATCCCTTGTGAGACTCAAACCCTGCACCTTGTGTTTGTAAGGCAAACACCTTAGCCATTAAGCCACCTCCCAACCTATAGCCAACTCCATATCTGTCAAAGTCAGTTTGAATTTCACTGTGCTTGAGCTGCAGTTTTTATAGCCTTTAAAAAATATAATATTGGTATACAATGTCATATGTAAAACTAGTAAGCCCAGACTGATTTCATTTATAAGAAAAGTAAAGGTACAAGAATAAAGTCCTAGATGACTCAAGTGTGGAACAACTCAGGTTCAGGGCAGTGCACACCACTACCTGCATTAAAGGTCCTATCTATAGTTTTATACATTCAGGGCAATAACTGTGTTCAGGCTTAAAGGTCAGCTTGGCGCACTGGACATTTTGGAGCTAAAACCTCAAAGCCAGCCTACAAATCCAACCTACTTTTGAATGATGTTAAAACTGGGAACACATCATGAATAACACAGATGGATCTTTATCTCTTGACAGTCTTAACAAAAGGAAGTCTACAAGAACATTTGATTTTTTTTTCTGAGCATCCACTCATTTTCAAATAGTTTCAGTCCCAGCAAAGTGCTTAAAACTGAATCACTAATGTCTTTGCCACCTAAATATAATCTACCCCTCTTATGTTCATAGGGTCGTAGCATAGGTAAGTACTAGATTAGCTGCCTTTGTGGGTCATTTTAAGCCTAACCAACTTTCCTTTTTGTGCTCGAAGTAACCAATCCCATTTAGTTATAGATTGGACTTACTGATCCCATGGCTGATAATTATGTATACTAACTCTAATAAGAATAGCTAGGATCTTGCAATAGATAACTTAAGGGGATCCGTGTATGGGATAAAGCATTTGACAGCTGCCTCTGTTCTTTAGTAGCACAGGGGGCAGCCCTGGGGTACATTTTCTGTTTCCTTTCCATAAATACAAATTGTCTTTGAATATGGATGAGGAAGAACTTTGTTTTATATCAATGGGCAGTCTGTTCCACAGCAGTGGTATCCTCTGTAAGATATACCTGTCCCTCCAAAATTTTCTGCTGATATTTCAGAAGAGGTTTAGATCCCTAGACTGAACATTTCTGATGCCATTTGACTTGCTGATATGTATAAATCCTTCGGTAATGGGTCAGAGGATGCCTTGCATGTGAAACACTGGTCACCTCTTAGCAGACTGTACGATACTGAATATAGCAAAAGGGCTTTGAGTCTGTCCATGTAGGACATGTTGTTTAGGTCTAGTATCCTTTTAGTATGGTATCTCTGTGGGCATTCCAGTTGTTGCATATCTGTAAGCAATTGAATATAAGCCTTGAGCTTTACAATGCAAATATTGGACATTTCCTCACAGGCAGATAATCTCCAGGAGAATTTCCTAAAATCATCATCCAACAAACATTTCTCTTCCTGCGTGTGCCCACATAACATGGCTTAGTGACTTTATACGTGACTGTTGGTCTAAGCTATAATGTGTACTGTATGTATCCCAGCAAAGATATCCAATAACTGTTTAGATAAAGTCTTCAATATTAGACCAATGGTTTGTCATGTGCTAGCCCTAACAGTTGAAGCATTATTCATAAAGGATAAATTGTTATTAATCAAAATGCCCAGACATTATATAGTCTCAGAAACCTTTATAACATTTTGACCTATCAAAATAGGTGTATCCAAAGTTTAATGTTTTAAGCTTTGTAGTATTCAAGGAGTAAGGTGTTTCTTTAACCGTGCAAATGGGTTGTCACAAACTCCATCTTAATTGAGTGTGGACAGTGCCAGAGCATGGTCTAAAGACTTGAACATCCTTTTCAAATCAACAAAGATTTTCCCAGTTAGGGCATCTTTCTCTGTGTTAAGATAAACTGAGTCTGTCATGCTATAGACGACAGTGAGAGTTCTGGACCCCTTTTGCTAACATGCTAAAGTATTTTCAGTAAAGGGACAAAGAATAGAAATTAGGTGATTGTCTTGAACACAAGAAGGACACATTATCTTAGAGAGACAGGAATTAGTCAACAAGCTGCAGATAAGGTGGAACAGTTCCAGAGCTAAGTGAAAGGTTAATGACAAGGTTTTCTGTACAGCAGGTATTTCCACATTTACGAAGATGGAATGTAACACTTCCTATATCTGACATCCTTTAAATTGCAGTCTGACAAGGTGTTTGTATGTGTTAATAAATATTTTACAAATACAAAGGTGAGCTGAGTTTATGACATGTTCTGTCATTTAGTTGTTTGTTTGGTTAGGGGTGAAGCATAGAAAAGTGTCTGGACCTCCTGCTGAGGAAATATGATCTTTCAGCAAGTTAACCCCGTAGCTCATATAAAATGAGCCATTCCTGGTAATATGGAAAGCTGTTCTCCATGTTTTCTCAGTGAGGTCATTCATTGCTTTCTTAAACGGCCATGGGTGATTTGAAAAGAGGACTTCATTTTCCCAATATAAGTTGATTTATCTGTATCAGTGGAATCTCTGCAGACATGCCTTAAAGATAGGAAAGCCTGGAAGTGGTCAGGGAACTAGAGTTTCTTTCCGTTTTTCCTTGCTTTGTCACAGGAGCTAATCTGTACCTTCACTGACTTAGTGAACACTGGTGACTTTTCTCATGTTTTTCTTTCAAGATAGGGTACCACATTCATCTGCAATATAACAGTCCCATTTAGTAGTTTTATGTTCCATGAGTAGGACTTTTCTCCCTGGAAAATAGTGTGTATCTTCCTTTTACCTATAATGCTCTTGACCTTAATTTATTAAAAGATGAGACAGAGAGACAGTAGAGAGAGAGAGAATAACTACTACAGGTACTTATGTGACATTAGTTCACAACTGATCTGCTGGTTACTACTTGTAAAACCAACAAGTGCCCAACCTCTTGTCAGTTTGATCCTATTACACATGTACACGCAACTGTGAGGAAGCCTAAATCCATCTGTAGGAGTCCCACCCACTCCTTAACTGTAATCTGTCACCTCCGTTACTAAAACTAGTTCTACAACTTTCAGTCACTCTCTAACATTAATGTCAATCCATAGTCTCACTAAACCTAAATCTCTCAGTTATTTCCTAACCTTAATTCCAGACCATAATCTATAATCCTAACCGTAAAAGTTTCAGATGCTCCTAACCCTAATTACAGACCCTGTTTCCTAAACTAAAACCTCCCATTTGTTCCCTAACCTTAATTTCAAACCCTGTTCATTAATTGCAACTCTGAGTCTAAAAATCTCAGTCACCCCAAAACCCTAATAACAATCCGACTTACTAAACCTTAACGTCCTGGTTACTATGAAGCCATGTTATGCATAAGTCTGTAGACCATATTTATTTAAATGTTAAAAACTTTTTTGAATATCTTAATGATAGGACATAGAATGGGCACTGGGTGGAAATCATCATCAGATGATGCAGCTGCCTCTGTTGAGAAATGAATTATGAGAGGGTGCTTAAGTTGGGGCATATAACACTTCAGAAAATAGAGAGGTTGAATGTATGCAATAGAGGTTTAGGGATGGGATTTGGCACCCATCTTTAGAAAAGTAAATGGAAAATTGGTGGGGGGTCTACTCTTTGTAAAATGTTTTAATATGGCATTATTCAAGATCTCTATAAAACTGAAAAGTGGTGAAAAGTGAAAAGTCTGAAAGAACTTAGTGCAGGTTGAGGTTTGATGGAAAGAGGAAATTAATATGGAAGTGTGTGTGTGTGTGTGTGTGTGTGTGTGTGTGTGTGTGTGTGTGTGTGTGTGTGTGTGTGTGTGTGTGTGTGTGTGTATGTGTGTATGTGTGTAGTAATATTATGATGTGCTTTAGTAGTATATTGAAGGGAAAAAGGTAAGCAGTAGCTAGTGACATTTTTGAGCCTTAGGCCCCTGTTCTAGTATCCCCTCAAACCCTAGTTGAGGAACAAAAAAAATGTTCCTTGAAGCAAATTCACTTAATCACCTACAGATGTTTTGTGAATTCATAATATGGCAATCAGAATGCAGGTACTGTGCTTCCATTTGTGCTGACTGCACCCCCCCCAATATCCAACACCTTGAGACCAGGGTTGCCAGAGTACCCAATTATACTGAGTGAAATTAATATTAATACAAATGGTAATGTTGACCAAACAGCCAGGCTTTCAGGAGTGGCCACAGTGTCACCAATAGATACAAGTACTATCAAAGGATAAAGTATTCTCTAAAGGACTCACCACAATGAAACATTTAAATATATTTAATAATAAATAAGAAAAGAACATGAAAATACTAAATATCTTTATACAATATACACCAGTGTTTCAATCACAGGAAATATTAAAAATAACACAGGTGGACAGGTTCACACAGTTACAGGAAAAACAATACCTAACTAATCTCATTGTATTTTTCTGACTGATCTAAAGAATTATTATTCTCTGGTTACTTACTAGAGTAAGGCAAGATGAAGTAGGTGAGAGATTGTTCTTTGTCAGGTTACAAAAACAGACTGTTCTGAGATTTTATGCTCACCTAGTATTAAACATTATTTTTGGTGATGGTGTGATGACCGTGCCCTGGCCCAGCAATCAAGGAGACTCAATCCTCACCACTAATACCAGGGAGGTTGTCTCCTAGAAGAGAAAAGGATAACTAATACACACAGTAAAGTACAATTTCCCTTAAGTACACACAGAGATCACAGTCAGTCTGGGGCTGGTTGTTCCCTTGCTCACCAGGTCCCCAATAAGACTCCCCACTGGCACAGTTATAGGGTCCAGGTCTCAGCCTAGCTGGGCAAGCTAAAACCTCCAGTACCCTCTCTGTCCAACCAGTGCTTCATGTCCCTGCCAAGTAGCTGACACAACACACACACTTTGAGATAAGTATTTATACAACTTCACAGACACTCCTGGGAAAGGCTGACACAGATTCTCCAGCTGTGCCCCTTTACCCAGACCATACAGTAGTAATTACTGCCACCACCCAGCTAATAATATCAGCTATTAAAAGACCCTTAAAAGGGTGTCTAATTATTGCTGTGCAATATTATTATCCAATGGTAATGTGACTAACAGTCAAGGCTTACTTTAGAGTGGCCTATTACAATAACCTCTATAAATATGCAACGTACTCTAGAGCCTAACTCTACACAAACCAGCCACAGGTAGGAGGTTTTAAAAATATTTAATAATAAATAATTAAAACACAAGACAAAACTACTACACCACAGAGATAACTAAGAGTTCAGAGATCATACAGAAATGTAAAATAATACAGTAGGACAGGTCTGATTTCAAAGAAAAATACCTTATTAATCTTTACTAGCTTTAACTATTCCTATAAGAAATCACAGTGCTAGAAACTTACATGTGAGCATAGGCAGAGTGCTGAATTAGATATCCAAGATCAAAATGCTCCCAGTCTCTTGTGAGAAATAGTATTTAAACATTACTAACAAACGTGTCTCCAAGGACCTTCCAAATTACATCGTTTTTGACACTTAGGTTTTCCCAGTATTCATATTGCATCATCTTAACTCATGGTCTGAGTTCATAGGGCACAAACTGCATTATTTAGCAATCTAACACCTGCTCAGAAACTTACAACAATACAAGGCATTTCACATATACACTCCAGCAGAAACTAGAGCAATAAAGTACATTCCACACCTAAATACTGGTCATAAACTTTAGCCTTAAAACAATGGGCATGAAACCTTCATCCAGATGCACTGGAGCCAAATTCTAACATGAAAGGGTCACAACATGCTTCACTGGGCCAGTAGAGTGCAATGTTGTCACATATTTTGCAGTTCCACATTTCACAGTGTTCTTTTACACTCAAGAAAACATGCCTGTATTTTACATTTATTTACAAATGCCAGAATTATATATCAAATTCTATTTGACTAGGCTGGCAGCCTTCGCCCATCTCTCCCCAATCGTCACAGATGGATTACAGAATGACATCACATACATCTGGTCACCTGACCTCTGGTTCCCTTGTTTCCCCCCTTGGCTAGAAGCTGTAAGGATTTAGCAAATAAGTGTCAATAATACACACACACACACACACACACACACACACACACACACACACACACACACACACACACAGAGCCTTGCTAAGATCTGCAGCAACTCCTGGAAGTCATAAAACAATTTCAAATTTCCACCTTTATAGACTAGCAATTAGTTTAACCCAAAGACAATGCAGAAAGCTTCCTAGTACAGAATGTTTGTCTCTGGCTACATTGAGAACTGTAAGATCCAATCTTTGTGGCCTAAGACAAGTAATTTAATTTCAAACTATTTAGTTAGGTGGATTGATATTAACTTCTTCTCTTCCAGTATCCACTTTTAAAACATATACATTTAAACAGTTACAATAATACATGTATATTTCTTTTTCTGTCCAGCAGGGTACACTGTTGTACATTTTTAACACAAGCAGCTTTACAAATACATTTTTCAACACAAGAATCTGTACAAATCAGTTTGATAGACAAATGACATATAGTCCTTTATAAAATTCCAGCTAGCTGTGCTGGTATATGTTACACATCCGCTGCCTTACTTCTCCTGGGATAAATGTCAATTCCTCATGTCCCAAGGTGAAATAGCTAGTAGAGAAGTTATGCACATTTTACAGAGTGCAGCTTTGGAAGTATGAACCTTAGATTGGTAAAGTGTACAGGTGTACTAGAGAAAGTGGATAAAATGATTGATTAGTTTGTTTAAATGAGGTTACAGTCAGTATTAGACTCTGGGTTCAGTGTAGTTTTATCATTTTTCCAAACTGAATGCAAAGCAATGCATCATCATTCCCTTTGGCACAAATAATACCTCTCAACTCTCCCTTATTTTTAGGGACGTCTCTGATTTTGACTCAAATTTTAGCTCTGTTCCTCTTAATGCCTCCTAAAATGGTGACTTTTGGAGGGAAGTTGGTGAATTACCCCTAATGAATAATGACAATAACAGAGTTGTAGACTTTGTTTACTTCACAAAATGTACATTAATTCATATGCTCTGATTCTGTCAATGTCTCAAGTTAATAGCACTAATATTTTAAAAGTGTCCCTTATTGTCCCTGACTTTTTCTGGCTTTGTCCCTGATTCTGTTGAAATTTGTCCCTGATTGATTGAGAGCTATCATCAAATCAACAACAATACCGTAAGTTCCAATGAAGTGGTAAGGGACCTGGAATCACAAGCTGACTGTGACCGTAACTTCAACCAGCATGTGTCTACTGTAGTAAGGAAAGCTTTCTACACAGCATACTTAATTAGTAAAGGCATCACCTCAAGAGCAAACAAATTTATAACCCCCCCCTATACTCAGCACTTATCTGGCCCATAATTGAGTATAACACCTTGTTTGGCATGTACCGTACTAAGCTCCTGTAGCAATTAGAGAGACCTCAATGGTATCTAGCAAAGAAGATCAAGGGGCTTCAGTATGTGTCTTGCACAGACTGACTAAAGTCCCTGTCACAATAATCTGTATCATATAGACCTCTTAGGGGAGATTTATGCCTGGCCTACAGAGCAATCCAAGACCCAAACCTAATGAACATGCTGCATAACTGTAAATCACAACAGGACTAGGACTACCCATTACAGGGAACTAAATATGGCCTGTAACTAAAACAGGTCTTGCTGGAGGGACAGGTTTATCTTCCAGCAACTGCCTTGCCTTTGGAACAGGCTACCAATTCATGTGAAACAGAGCACCTCTATGACACTGTTCAAGAGGAACCTGGACAAGTGGATGGTGCACCATAAATTCTTACCAGGGATAGAACCCACAGCCCTCCTGGACATGGGCAGTCATCACTAAATGGAATCTTGAGTACTGACTAGCATTTCTATGGTATTACATAGGGATGAAAGGGCTAGGCTTAAAATGACCTGTGGGTCAATAGCCTAGTAATCTCCTATGATCCTATGATCCCTTGACCTTTCTTTGCAGAGATGAGAAAGAGAAGGAGAGTTTTGATGGGAGAGACCTCTGGAGGAAATATGTGTGTGTGTGTGTGTGTGTGTGTGTGTGTGTGTGTGTGTGTGTGTGTGTGTGTATATGTATATATATATATATATATATATATATATATATATATATATATCTATATATACATATATATATATATATATATATATATATATATATATATATATATATATATATATATATATGTATATGCATCTGCTTCATATAAATGAAATCCCACTTACCCGACTTTCATAAAATCGAGCCAAGAACACAGAAAGTCCAAAACACTGACCGCTCGGAAAACCAACATTTAACTAAAGGTAAGTAACCTGTTGGCCAACATGACAAACAAACAAATGGAAACAAAGAAAACACACCCACATGGGGGGCTTCGCCCCACACCCCCACCAACTAAATATACTAACTCTGAGATTGCCCTACCCTGGAAGTCAGGGGCAAAGGTCAACATGCTGGCCAAGCAGTTACTTACCTTTAGTTACACGTTGGTGCTCTCAGCTGGATGTTATGAAAGCCGGGTAAGTGGGATTTCGTTTATATGAAGGGGACCCATATATTTATATATATATATATATATATATATATATATATATATATATATATATATATATATATAGATATATATAGATATAGATATATATATATATATTTTTTTTTAGATTTATAGATATATGTATATATAGAGAGAGAAAATGAAAAACTGTAAAAAGGCTTGCTAATATTATTAATTAAATTAATGCATTTGTGACATTAGCTGGTTATTAAATGGGACTATGGAGTCTGTGAATCCATTACCTTTGTCATCATCAGAGTTCCTCCATTAAAATGCATGAAGGGAAACCTCTAGCCAGTGTCCATGTACAAAGATCAACTGCTGTAAAAAATTTAATATGATGATCACCATACAAATATCTTCACATTACAACACATTTTCATACCTGAGGTGGATGGCAGCTGGTGCAGTGTTCAGGCTGTGAGCTCTGGTACAGGGTTTGATTCCCTTAGCCCTATTTGCATAATATGCAATCTTGAACAAGTCTCTTAATTAGACATTGCTGAGAGCTTACCTCAGAAAAGGGAATGTGGGCCTACCTAGTTAACAAATAGGTCATATTAATATCAGTTTTGTACCCAACTGAGTCCATCTTCACCAGATAAATATGTTTAAGTTAGAATTATTTTTACAGTTATACTACAATGAAAGTTAATAAACACACAGTATGTAGTACCCAAACTATAACAGGTCACTTAATTAGTTTACAAAGGAAATATTGCGGAATATAAATATACTGTCCTGTAATCCATCTATGCATATAGTGTGGGAACAAATTACTATCCCCATTGCTAGAGAACTACCAAAATGCCTAAGCAATGTAGAGTTGCTTAAATTAGAAAAGGCGTGCTATTTGTATTGCCTGCATATCTTTGAGAAGGTAGAGAAAGAAAATTCCATGCATTTATACAATGCAGTTAAGAACAAAATTATTATGCAGTACTACAATTTAAAACACACACCAGTCTGCAGAAATATCTTCAGCTCTTCAGTTTAAAACAACTATTTTTGAACTGCTTTCATTTTCCTGCAGTTTTCGGCCATTCAAGACAGCAGTACATTTAAAACAGTGTGTAAGTACAATGCTACTTATTTTAATTTAGAATTAATACAGGAGATTAAAATGCCCTGCCTAATGCCACAGTAGCTGTGCCATTCTCAACAAGAGTAACTTAAAATGCAGTTCACCCAGTTAATTAGACCATAGGCAATGGATAGAAGGGCAGAGCTCGAGGAACAGGAATTAATAGGCCATTTGAAGTGGGCACCAATCCCCCTACCTTGATGAATTATGATTCTGCCACCAAAAACACAATAAACAGCAAGTGAAAAAACTGCAACAGTACCTACACTGGTTCACCAAAAGCCTTTAAGCTCATTAAGTGTACCTGAACAGAGCTACATTCGAGAGCAGGTAGGAAGACTCATGTAGGTTACATATGGCAAGATGGGTAGCAGGGGACTGCACAACTGGCTGAACTGGCAAGGAAAGGCAAGCAGAGAGCAACATATTTATATAGTACAATGTTGTGGACGGGGGGCAGGGGCAACATGTACAGTAGGGGGTTAGGTTAGGTTTACAACATGAATTTAGAAATAAGCTGATAGCAACAATTACAGAGTGTGACTCTCTCTGGATAGAGACTAGTGTAGTGAGGACTGAGGAGTAGTCTTTATTTGTTTTAATCAGCGGGGGTTACTTCTCTTTGTAGAGACATAGTTACAGTTCATGTTTAATTCTTCATAAGTCACTTTAATCTTCCTTGCAGTGGAAAGCAGGTAAATTATGATGAGACAGACTTTGTTTTAATTTCTGAGGGTTACTTCTTTATGTAAAGATACAATTAAAGTCCAAGTTAAATTTTGGGTTCCTGTAAAGCAATATCAAATACCCAAGAGCATTTAGTCTTTCTGTGTAGGGTAGGTAGGAGGAATTTTGATGAGGAAGATCCCTAACAGCATGGTAGCAATGCCATTCTTGGGGGATGTAACCTCTCCGTAAAGAAAAGAGTGATGCAGGAGCCTTGCCACTTCACATAAAATGACATCCTATTTTTCATTCAGATGTAAAGATGACTCAGGAATGCTCTGTTTTAACTTACATCTAACACAATTTAGTTTACTGAAAGAAATGTAATTTGTTTCAGCAATGCTTTTGTGCATATCTGACTGTATACATTCTGCTGAGTCAAACTTTCTCCTATTGTAAGGATATAATTAAGGTAGGTGAGCATTTGTGATTTAAGTGCAATGCTTCGGAAATATAATGGCTTGCATATTTATGCAGCTGGATTTCTGAAACTGGGTTTTTATTTTCTGAGCAGCTGGCATTTGTATTTGAGTACCACTTATTGAAAACACCAAGGGAAAATATTTTTGGAAGTGAACATACAGAAGCTAATTCATTGTGGTAAGCAGAAAGGCTGCTTAAAAATGGCAAGTAAATTACAAAGGTGAGACACTTCACCGTTAAAAAATAATTAGCAGAAGCTATGAAGAAACCAAATGCTGGTAAAATTTATTTTATAGACACAATGACACTTGATTGTTGTTTAATGATGATGCAAAAAATCACACACTATGTACTTACACGCAAATCACTTCTAAATCATTTTGAGTGTTCTAACCATGGAAAACATATGTACTATTGAACACTGATGGGGGAGCATCATGGAATTAAATTCCCATAATGTGAAAGACATTGCAAAATTACAGTATTTTATGTGAAAAGTAAATATCTGCCACAAGTGCTACTGCTTTTCTGTGTTGCTAACTGATGTAACGGTGTGGATAGCATATACTGCACAGCGGGAAATGATGTAAGGAGTAGAAAGAAGAACTTTTTACTAGGAGGGTAGACATTTAAAATCAGGTAGAGTAGCGTAAGAGCGAACACTATTTCAACGATGAAAGGCCTATATGAATAAGATACAAAGGCATTGCATTTTAGAGGAATCACACAAAACGTATATGCCAAGATATTATATGTGGAAGATAATTATGTTAACTTAAAATGATGGCAATATCATTAAATTAGTTATTCCAATGAAAAGTTCAGAATGATTCTTTGGCGCTTCTGTGAGCAAGGAGCACTTTTTACATGGAATATTTTGTAGTAGTATGAAACATGCATTCTGATGCACATCTATCTCTCAACGCAACTCTATCTCTCAAGGACTGTGACTGAAGAAAGAGCTGTAGTTCATAAAAAGTAAGAGACTTCTGTGATATTCTGGAGTAATAACATATCCACCTACCTAAAACTCTCCTAATAGATAAACATAAAACATAAATGAAGTGTGAATAAAAGAGCTTTCAAGGAAATGAACAAAGCTAATCCTTTAGATGTAGAAAAGGAAGATATGGGGGCAGAAAACCACTAAAAGTGAAATGTGCATAGGTTCATACTAAGGAATTAGGTTGCAGACTATTACAAGCTTAGCTAGTAGTCAGGATCAAACACAGGACTTTGCATATGTGAGGTGAAGACTTTAACCATTATGCCAATTATTCCTCATAGTTTCTAAAGCATGGCTACTTTGGAAGTATGGCTTTCAAAGTGTTAAAAAATGAGAGCAAGACAGAAATGAGAAAAGAAATTGAACATTAAATGCAAATAGTTTTGAACTGAGATTAGCATGTTTAAGTACATCAGAGAAGTATAAGGTTGATTGAATGATAAATGACGGAAAGGATAGTGTATTCATAAACTTTGTCATAAAGGCTGTTCAGGTGTAATTACAGGGATAAGGTTATAGAATGGTTAGTGTAGGAGATGGTAAATTTAACTGAATGTATAACAGTTGCAAAGGATTTATTTTGTGGGAGTGCAAGGCTTGTATAATCACTGGTATGTAGAAGTCCTTATCATACCTCTCAACCTGGAAACATCAAAAATCAGGACAAAGGCCGATGAAAAATAAGTACAAATCTGTACACTGCTTAACATAGAATTTGCATACATAATTATGTAACCCCACCCACTCCAATGGAACTGTGGGATACCAACTTTCAAACGCAAACTGAAGAACAGACAACCAAAATATGGCCCCAGACCCTATAGTAAATGGTAACCATTTTTTTTAAATGTGTATCAGTGATGTTCACTGGGAAGGGAGAAGATGATGAACCTTAGGATTTTGTTTTTGGTAACTTGCAGTATGAGGGTTTTGTGGTAAAAGGGCATTTAATGGTAGGCAATATTCTAATCTTAGCAAAAGAATATTATAGTTTGGTAGGACCTCCAAAAGACATTCTGATCAGTGGCATAGCTTGAGTTTGTGCTGCCCGGGGCTGTCTGAGTTTGCTGCCCTTCCGCTGTAACAAACTTATGGTCGAATGGGGCCCCCCATACACAGCCCTCCCCCTGCAGCCATTCCAGTGTCCCATTATATGGCTATTTCACCCCATTAACCATAAACACTAATGTGCACACTGCTTTACTTCTACAATGGTTATTTGGATTTAATTTAAAACTTTTACTTTACATTTTATAGCACAAACACTAATAGACATCTGCTAAACAAAGCAATACAGTCTCACAATGAAATTGATTTGGCACTAAAACTTCCCTGCCCTTGAAACTCATATTCAAACAGCAGTGAAACCCACATTCAAAGAAAATGCATCTGGCCAGTGGTGGATAAACATTATCTTTGGGCTATTTTCAAATCATAGGCCCCTTGCACACGAAACATACATGTGTTTTTTGAGACACCCTCCTGATTGTATTACATTACACTCCTTGTATAATACAGCACACTTCTTAGAGCGCATTTTAAATTAATTGTTTTGAACATTTTCCCAGTAAGCAATGAAACAAAATGCATGAACCAATAATGACAAAACTGCCCAGTTCAAAATATTTCCATCATAAAAGCCTACTCATACTTTTGCAGTCTATCAGTATCAGTAAATATGCACAATTTCTGCAGAAGTAAAAGTCATCTAAATAATTCCACATTAAAGTGATCTATAACCAGTGAACAGATTGCTGCTAGCAAATAACTTAATATTTCATTGTTTAATCTAAAAAAAAGTGGCTGTTTCCCTTGAGGAATAAATTGCCTATGTTAGATTAAAAAATAAACTAGTAATATTGCAATAGGGAATGGACTGCAAACTGATAACATGTTCATAGTTACTAGGTATCTCTTGCAAAGAGGACATTCTCAGGACTATATCATCTACCTCCTTTAAAATGTACAGTATCAGCAATCCATCTACATACTGTGGGAGTAGAACCCACAGTCTTCTGCATTAAAACCAAGCATTCTACTTGTTGCGCTACTAACATAAACAAACTTAGCATAAGCAGCACTAAACTTCTCTCACCCCCTGAAGAACTATGTAGCACAAGAATGGCTGCAGAAGGGGAGGGCTGTGTATGGGGGGCCCCATTCGACCATGATTTTGTGAGGGGGAAGGGCAGCAAACTTGACAGCCCCGGGCAGCACAAACTCAAGCTACGCCACTGATCAGAATGACTTTTGGAGGTCCTACCAAACTATAATATTCTTTTGCTAAGATTAGAGTATTGCCTATCATTAAATGTCCTACTTTTACCACAAAACCCACATACTGCAAGTTACCAAAAACAAAATCCTAAGGTTCATCTTCTCCCTTCCCAGTGATCATTATTGCTACTCATTTAAAAAAATGGTTACCATTTACTATAGGGTCTGGGGCCATATTTTGGTTGTCTGTTCTTCAATTTGCGTTTGAAAGTTGGTATCCCACAGTTCCATTGGAGTGGGTGAGGTTGCATAATTATGTATGCAAATTTTATGTTAATTAGTGTACAGATTTGTACCTATTTTTCATGGGCCTTTGTTCAGATTTTTGATGTTTCCAGGTTGAGAGGTATGCCAAGGACTCATTTTAAACATTGCTTGTATAATCTTAGAAAAGTTCCTAGAATAAAATGTTTTGTGTTACCATGCATTTCTTCAAAGATAGGAAGACTGAAACTTAAATGACAATCATTATTTAGTGAATTCACTTCTCACTGATTTGCCAGAAAATCACAAATTTTAAGAGGAACAGACCAAAAGTATGAGCCAAACATTCCAGACATTCTTCAAAACTTTGGACAGTTGAGAACTATGGTTAACTCCTTGAATCACAAGTGGTGGTAGCATGGGTAGAGAATTTAGGCTCCTGCTCCTTGTACCCAAGGTACAGAGTTTGAGTAACTCTAACCAGCCTAACCAGCAGCCATACCTAACTGGGGCATTTTCACACACACACACACACACACACACACACACACACACACACACACACACACACACTCACACAGCAAACGTAAATACATACACACAGCAAAAGTAAATACACACACACACACACACACACACAGCAAAAGTAAATACATGCACACACACACACACACACACACACACACACACACACACACACACACACACACACACAGCAAAAGTAAATACATACACAGACACACACACACACACACCAAAAGTAAATACATACTCACACACACACACACACACACACACACACACACACACACACACACACACACACACACACACACACACGCACACACACATACATATACACACAGCAAAAGTAAATACATACACACACAAACACACACACACAGCAAAAGTAAATACATACACACACACACACACACACACACACACACACACACACACACACACACACACAGCAAAAGTAAATACATACACACACACAGTGCAAAAGTAAATACATACACACACAGCAAAAGTAAATACATACACACACAAACACACACACACAGCAAAAGTAAATACATACACACACACACACACACACAGCAAAAATAAATACGTACACACACACAGTGCAAAAGTAAATACATACACACACACAGTGCAAAAGTAAATACATACACACACACACACACACACACACACACACACACACACACACACACACACACACACACACACACACACACACACACAGTGCACTTTTCAAAAGTAAATACATACACACACATAGTCAATACAGTTCCTGCATGTTCTGCTGTTTGTTAAGCATGTGGGAATGTCTGCAACTGTTAAGTGCAAAAATAAAGCACAGTAGTTCTGCAACTGTAATCAGCATAGTTTCTCCTGCCATTAAGTACAAAAATAAATTAAGCACAGACTACTTCTCCTGCCATAATGCCTGCAGTTCCTTCTCTCAAGTAAAGCTCCCAGACACAAGGCACAAGGTTTTTTTCTCACCCTTGGTCACTGGGTGGTTATCGGTTAGACATGATATAGACTAATTCTTTAGTATTTACCTCAGAGAGATTGTGAAGGGAACAGAGGTTTAGGAAGTAATACTTGCATGTGTGATGATATTATGAGGGAAACAGAGGTTTAACAAGTAATAATTGCATGTGTGATGATATAATATGACAATGAGACTACATCTTTAGAACTAAATATGCAAAGTATGCAAGAAGCAATGGGCACAAAGTGTTTACACCTTTGTTGAATGTAGGAAAAGTAAGGGGGAAACCCTTTAATATGGGTGTGAGGTAAATACGTCAGTGAGCATTCAAAGAGAAGAATGTAGTGGAGAAAGTGACCTGCCATGTTTTTAAAACAGGAGACAGGATACATTTGCTGAAGGGACCAGGGAAGATACATACATGCATACATACATACAAATATTTCAAGCATGGGCATTAATTCCCTTCTAGATTGCCAATATACCAAAAAACTTATTCCCATAATAAGTGTCCAGGGTGTTCTTAAAAGTATCTAAACTAGTGCTTGTTTTAATGTAATTTGGTTGTCTGTTCCATGCATCAGTTACTCTCTCAGAAAACCAATTACTACACTGTTCTCATTCCTATAGAATCTTTTTTAATTTCTCCAAATCTTTTGGGTTTCTAATACCATGACAGTAATGTACCCCATTCCTAAGTCAAAGTGTGATTAAAGTTCATGAAATTAGTACTGTTTCCATCTTTGAAGTCAGCCAGAAGTGCTCTTTGCAGCACCCGCAATGTGCCCAGTTATGACTCTTTTTGCAATCCGTATGGAGTTACATGTACTGGTAACATATCTAAATACGACTGTAGATTCTTTTTTTTATAAGACCTGTTGCTCCTACTACTATTGGAACTATCTGGGTATCTTTTTCCTACACTGCTCTCATTTCTGCCTGAAAATCCTGATATTTTATGATGTTGTGCCTCTCTGTATGCAAGACATTGTAATCACTGGGTGTAGCAATTTCAGTGATCAAGGCTATGTTTGTCTTCTTTTCATGGACCACTATATCTGGTTTTCTCACATCTGTTTTTTGAACTGTTGGTAATGGGTGATCCCATGTGATGTAGACTTCATCATTTTCTATGATGCTTTGCAGCTCATATTTCCAGTGGTTTTCAGCTACTTCACTATTATAATTTTTGCACAATCCTCAGTGCAACTGCCTTACCACATTATTATGCCTTTCATTATACAGTCCTTCTGCCATTAATATGTCACAACTAGCAACAAAGTGTGCAACTGTTTCCAATTCTGTTTTACAACACCTACATTTGTCTGTTTCTCCCACATGTTCAATGGACGTTGTAAACCAATGTGTACGTAGTCCACTATCTTAGGCCACCAATATTAACCTTTCATTTCTTAGTTTAAATTCGCCTCTCCTTAACCATTCCTGTGTTCAGTCCTGATCAACATGAGGTTCTTCCAGAAGTTTTTCTATACTTGTAACTATATTTATGCATTTTCCACATTTCATGCCTTCTCATCTGGTCCTTCACCTTATATTCCTTCTTTTGTTTTTTGGCACATTCAGTTGCTGCCTGATTTTTATCTACTTCTGATTTAATTCCCATTTCTGATAGGCACAGATATGCTTCTGCTAGACTAAGAAGGGAAGTCATCTTAGATTTATTCTCCTCCTGTTTCAAAACTTTCACTATGTTTGGGTATAGTGAGGTCAGCAGATATGTATGTAGCCCCACTATTGCAGATCTACACATGTAATCAAATTCAAGGAGGCCCATACCTCCTTCAGAACAGGGAATATATAATCTTGGTATGCACTGATTTATATAAATCATTTGATGAGCATGAAGCATCCTTCTTGTTTTCTTGTCTAATCTATCCAACACCTTTTGAGGCTAATCAATCACTCCAAAACTGTAAGTTAGGACAGGAAGACCAAATTGGTTTATAGCTTGAACTTTGTTCCTAGATGCAAGTGCTGTTTTCAGTATTAATTTAAGTCTTCTAAAATACTCCTTAATGAGTTTTATTCACATTTCTTCATGATTTATTGTTGATCCTTCATCAGTTCCCAAATATTTATATGCTCCCTATTGTGTTCTTGTTCTTTCGTATCACATTCTTGTCCTAAACTGATGTTTTCTTGGTGCTACAGTTTTCCTGCTTTAAAGGTTGCTTTTGCACATTTATCAAGACCAAATGACATTCTTATATAATTTGAAAAAGTTTTAACTACTCACAGTTGTGCTTTCAGCTCCTCATCTGATGAGCTATACAGTTTTAAATCATTTACAAAGAGAAGATGAGAAGTATTTACACTTTGTTGCTTTCTGGGAGCTAAATTATAGCCATGACCTAATCTGTTAAGCAAACAGCTTAATGGTTTAAAGGTAAGGCAAAAGAGCAGCGGTGACAGAGTCACCCTGGAATATCCCCCTTTGGATTTTTATCCCTGGAATAATAATTTGTCCTTTATCATAGCTTAACTGCAAAGTGGTTTGCCACTGTTTCATGGTTGTTGTGATGTAGTTTATCAATGTAGGGTGTTTCTTATACCTTTGTAAGCACTCTTTTATCCATGGATGTGGGATACTGTTAAATGCTTTTTTGTAGTCTATCCATGCCATACTTAGATTCTTCCCCTTTTTGCAGTTCTCCACTATGACTTTATTTAACAAGAAAGGATCCTTTGTTCCATATTACTTTCTTTTATTACACTTTTGTTCTATTCCCATAATTGAGTTTTCTTCTAAATGACTATAAACTCTGTCGGCATCAACTCCAGTGTATAGTTTATACATTGTTAATAGGTCAGTTATTGTTCTATAGGTTTTAGGGTAGCTTGCAGGTTCACTCTTAAGTAGGAGCATTGTTTTTCCTGTTGTTAGCCAGGCTGGTGTCCGCTTGTGGTGCTCACATAAATAGTACTTACTCATGGCCAAATTTTCATGCAAATATGTTAATACTTTGAGCCAGATGTTAGGTACTGCACCTGGGCCTGGGATTTTCCAATTAAAGGTTTTTCTTATATTGTTTCTATCTCTCTGGCCATTTCTTCATCCTATTTCATATCCTGTACATTTGAAGTTCTTTTTCTTTGTTTTACTTTTTCTATCCATTTAGCAACTTTGCTATGTTCCACAGGATGTTCATAAATATTTCTCTAAAATGTATCTATTTCTTTTTCTGGTGGTCTTTCAAGTCCTTTTACCTTGTTTCCTCTTTCAATTCCTTTTACCTTGTTTCCCAATTCTCTGTAAAACATTTTGGGTAATCAGTAAACTGCTTATTTTGTACTTTTCCTTAATATTTATCTGTGTATCTTCTAAGTTTTTTCTGCATGTGTTAATAGTTTTAGTTTATTATTTGTGATAGTACATGAAGTGTGAATAGTGAATGACCTGAGACGTACCTCCCTGGACTACATAGAGGAGCTCTCTGAGCATGTGGCCCAGGCCGGTATGACCCTGACCTTGAGTAGCATCTTACCCTCACCAAGAATGATGCCACAATATGAAGACAAGATGATCAATTTCAACAATTGGCTTAAGTATTGGTGTCATTCAAAGGAGATCCAATGCCTGTCAGCCTGGGATGACATGCTCAACAAGCCACGATGCTTCGCTAGGGACGGCTTGCACCTGTCACCCCTGGGCTTTCGGATATTGGCAAAGGCTCTTCCTACCCCCATAGTGCCTTTTTTAGGCAAGGCTCAAAAGACAAACCCACCTCCATAGGTATCACAAGGGATAAGAAACTAAGAGTAATGCTACTCAATGCCAGAAGTCTAAACCTCAAGATGCACGCACTCAAAACTCTCCTTAGCATGGAGAACATCGATATCTGTGCAGTAACTTAAACCTGGTTCAAGGCTCCCGAGAGCACCCCAGCACTACCAGGTTATACCTCATACCATGCTTTTCGGCCCCAAAACTTGGACCGAACCACAAAAGGAGGGGGAGTATCAATATTCGTCAAAGATACCCACACCTCCAGGTTGGTGGCACAGCACGAAGCATCAGAGACTATCCATGTGCAACTAACAGTGGGTAAAACTGCCTTCCAGTTTATAGCCTGCTACAGACCACCCTCCCAAACCCAGGAACCCCAATCGGCCTTCCTGAGAACACTGGAAAATATGAAGGTCTCTCCAAACACCATTATATTGGGTGACTTCAACTACCCAAACATAGATTGGGAGCATTACTCTAGCTCCAACACCCTAGCCCAAAGGTTCCTAGAATTTATAAACTCAAATGCTATGAAACAACTTGTTACCACTCCCACAAGAGGGGAAAACATACTGGACCTGATCATCACCAACATGGGGACTCTATGCTCCAGACCAGAAGTGTATCCCTCACTGGTAAGATCAGACCATAAACTAATCTCACTGGATATTCACATCCCGACCCCACCTCCTGCACAGAAAACCACAGTGAAAAACTTCTCTAAAGCAAATTTCACACTCCTCAAAACTGAGGTGGAATCCTTCAAAGCCCCCGGGCCTGTGGAAAATACGTCCCAGACCGCAGAATCCTTTATAAATGCATTCTATGAACACCTTCAGGAATGCATGGATCATGCAATCCCAGATAAAACCAAGACCCAATCCTCCAAAGGCAGACGTCCTGTCTGGTGGACCCCAGCCATAAACAAACTATACAATAGAAGGAGGAAGCTACTAAATGATAGAGCAAAATCCCAAAAAGGGAAGGCATCTCTGATCAGTATTAGCAAAAAACTACGGGCACTCATGAAATCGTCTAAGGCCAGCTTCGAGAGAAAAATTGCACAGGACACTAAGGATAATCACAAGGCTTTCTTTAGTTATGTTAGGAACCTGGGTGGGAATTCCCAGATATGCTCAGAATTAGTCCAAAATGACAAAAAATACACCGAACCCGAAGACATTGCCAGCATCCTAGCTGACAGGTTCAGCGCAAAATCCCCCCCACCAAAAGGGCAAATATCTATCCCAGCAGAGTGCTGCCCCCATGACATCTCAGATGCTCAGGTAAGAGCCGCCCTCTCCAAAGCAAAAAACACAGCATCAATGGGACCAGACGGTGTCCCGGGCTGCGTCCTACATGAACTCCAAGAAGAGCTAAACCCAAACATAAAACTACTGTTCAATCTCAGCCTTACTACAGGATATGTACCGAAAGAGTGGCGTTCAGCAACAGTGGTCCCTCTCCACAAAGGTGGTGCCTCAACGGATCCTGGAAACTATCGCCCCATAAGCCTGACTAGCTTGGTCTGCAAAGCTATGGAAAGGATCATCATGGACCGCATAAATAAAGATATTGGGGACCTACAGACACTGGATCCTACCCAGTTTGGCTTTGTTAAGGGCAGATCCTGCCTCTTAAACTTGGTTGATTTCTTTGAAACAGTCACCAAGACCATTGATGAGGAGAAGGTGGTCCACACAGCCTACCTGGACCTTGCAAAAGCCTTTGATACAATACCCCACTCCGGCATTATAGATAAGCTCACCAGCTTAAATATAAACCCCTATGTCACTAGATGGGTTGCAAACTGGCTCAAGGACAGAACCCACATGGCTAGAATTGCTGGAGCCATGTCAGACTCCAAACCAGTTACAAGTGGCATCCCACAAGGCTCAGTCCTGGGACCTCTCTTGTTCGGTATATATTTCTCGGAGGTACAGGCCAACACGGAAGGACTGTGGCTGACCAAGTTCGCAGATGACTGCAAACTGGGCGCCATAATCGACTCTCCAGCTGACACAAGCATCCTCCAAAAGGGCCTCATAGAAACAGACAACTGGTGCCAGAGCCATGGCCTCAAGCTAAACGCCAAAATGTGTATAGTCATCCCCTTGGCAAAAACAAAGTGCCCACAAATTACCACATAGGTGGTAATCCATTAAGTACAGAAGAAGTAATTAGGGACCTGGGGACCCAAGTTGATAGCAGTCTCTCATTTGACAACCACGTGGCCAAAGTGGTTAGAAAAACATTTTATATAGCCCACCTAATCATGAAGGGATTCACATCTAGATCAGGGGAGGTCATCGTGCCTCTTTACTCATCCCTCATCAGGCCCATAATTGAGTACAATGCCCCTTTTGGGATGTACCTTACCAGACACCTGCAGCAACTGGAAAGACCCCAAAAGTACCTCACCAAGAGGATCAAAGGGCTCAAACAGATGCCATATGCTGCCCGGTTAAAGAAACTCCAGCTCTACTCAGTGGCATACCGCCTGTTCAGGGGCGACCTGTGCCTGACGTATAAAGCCATGTCCAACCCGGAATTAATGGACATGCTGCACCTCAGAAAATCCAAATCCCATCGAGCTACGCTCGAGACTTGAACCTCAGCACTGAAATAAATAGGACATGCTGGAGGGACAGATTCATAACCCAGAGGCTCCCTTCACTCTGGAATAAAATCCCAGTCCAGGTTAGGCAGAGTCCCTCATTGACTCTCTTCAAGAGGAACCTTGATGAGTGGATGGGAGATCATAGGTTTAACCCGGGTATCACTTCTGTGTCACTGTTAGACAGAGGGACAGTATACTAACCTGGAAAAAGGGCATAGCAAAATTAATTTAAAATGGGTGGCGAAAGCCAAACACATTCGGGCTAGGCTTATAAATGCCCTAGGGCAGATAGCCTAGTATGAACCTATGAACCTATGAACCTATGATAAATCCTTATCTGTTATAATACTGTGCATTGACTTTAGCACATCTGTCTTTCTGAGTATTTTTGTTCATCTGTTCCCTCTTGTATACTTTTCTAACAGTGACACTTCTTCTCTTAATTGCTTTATGATTTTCTCTAGTCAGTACTTCCATGATGGCATTTAATTTCTCCCCATCCTTTCCATACTACCCTGTGGTCTTGTAGTAGGACTTTATCTGTTGTTAATTTGGCTGCACAGGAATGTATCCTGTTTACTTCTGTTATGTCCTAATTACTGTGTTCGTTTCATCAAACTTCTAACTTTTTGGGCTTTATTGACCTTCTGCAGTCTATTTCTTTCATTGATCTTAGTATGTCTATCCATCTCCTATTAAATCAAGGAACTCTTCTTTTAGATAATTTTCTTCTAAACTGAGGGCATATTCTTTTTTCGCCATTTCCTGTGAGCATCATATAGAAAGTTCCAGAGCTTCTTCCTGTACCACGTTCTCTTCAGTTTCACCCTGTATCATAGTAAGCAAAAAAGAAGCTAGGAAGTACGGCTGGTGCAAGGCAACCAAGCTAGTCAGACCAAATGAAAAAAACGCCAGCACCAGTGATGAGCTGAGAGAATTGTCAGAGCTTTATTAAGCTGAAATACTAGACCGGTTTCAGCACATGGCTTTCATCAGTAGATTAACACAGAGTTAAAGAAAAGCCCAACAATAAATACCTCTGCCCATGAGGTAGTATGGCATCATTTCCTGTCTAGAAAAATATAAATAATAAATATATACTTATATAGATTTATAAATTCAAACATCATGTGTATAGAATAAATTTATCAAGCAGCAATAAATCTGGCACATACATATAACATAATAGAGAGAATATGTATAGTTTGTCATTGAGTCCAGGGGAGAACAGACCCCCAAGTGTCACTATCCATTTCCTTTCTTTGATAAGAATTCCATGCCATCCAGTTTTAAAGGCCCGATTACCTATAATGTTGTCTATAATAGTAAATGAAAATTTATCAGTAGGATGATTCAATGTATTGGTTTAAAAACTGTACTAATTGTCTTGTACCCTCTTATGTTTTTTTGCTCATATTTGGGCATGATTAATAATTCAGTTCAGAACTTCTGATATTTCCAGTGTCTTAATTGGTGCATATTTAGGTTGAATAACAGCAAGATATGTCTTATTGAGTTAGTCTAGTATATGTAAATTGTGTTTTCTCAACAACTTCTGTTTTCTAGCAGTAACTTTTTATGGAAGTGTTTCCTAATATTACAGGATTATTTTTGTACTCTTCTTCAGGTGGGGTGTTCAGCTTTGTTTATATTTTCTGTTGCACCAGGACAGGGACTTATTTATAGTGTTCAGATTATTCTGGTTTGGGTATATTTTTTATACATATGCCTTTTTTTACTCATTTTATGGCCATTTTTCCCCTTTTTGTCATTCACAAATACATTATACACTTATTAGTTACTACTTCTACATTAGGATTACACAAGTTTTCATTTTTAGATCTAGGGACAAAAAATTTTCTTGATTAGTATTATGGCAAAATTCAGTATGACTACCATTACGCAGGACGGGATTAATGAAACCCTAATTTGGTGTGTCTATAATTGAACTCCTGATTATAGGTGAACTGTTATAACTGTTATAATAATAAGGGTTCTGTGTTATTTTGGTTGACTGCTTATTTGTTGACTCATATTTTTATATCTTTATATTTATTAGGGACAAATATATAATCCACTTTTCTTGGATTAAGGGCTCTATACTTTCATCCCTGTCCGGCTCAAACTGATATATATATTTTTTTGGGATATTTAACAGTGTTCCTATATATTTTTGCCCAGGTTGTACTATTGATTGGTTCTGGTTATCTGAAACTAATATTTTTACTAGGCAACTTATTGTCATGGATCTACAAAAGTTACTTTCCGGCCTGTGTGCGGACAAAGATGATATTCAGGTTTTTGGCATTGGTACTTTGCCAGTGGACCTTGCTGATGGTCAAACATTAGATCCAGTTGATGGTTGCTTTCTCTTGTTTAGCCAGTTGGGTACGAAAATCAAAACATTAAGGACAAATATTTGGCATTTAAAATTGTTTAAGGCTTACCAAAATCAAAAAATATCCCCAAGGGGGCTCAGGTCGAAGGTTCAACCATTGGTTGGCACACCTGTTGACATTTTACTTAAAGATTGGCAGATAGCCCAGCAACAAGCATTCATGTCAATTGTGAATACACTGGCATCCTTTTATGACAGAACAGTTCAGACAAACATTTTGGAAGTTGAAAAGATTTGTAATGACTTGAAAAAGTTTGAAGAACATACCAATTTTAAAGACAACCTGAGCAAATTATCAAAGGAACTTTTGAGTCTGGAGAATAATCTTAAAACTAAGAAGCTACATAAATTTTCAAGGGACAGGGAGGATTATGATAGAGGAGGGCAGTTTGAGTCACACAAGGGGGTAAGGTTTCTCAAGGCACTAAGAATCCTACATACGTTCGCAAGAAGAGACCAAGATCTATACTCAAAAAGGCTGTTTTTACTAATACAACCTCCAGTGAGGAGTCCTCCACAACAGACACGGAATCCATTGGTACTGGTGAGTCACCAAACCCTAAAAAGGGACGCACATCAGAAGACCCTTTAGGGGTAGGAAACATAGGGGAGGCAGAAAACACAAGGGTAAAAAGTTTAGAAGACCTCTTTTTGTCAGTAGTGAAATAGACACTCAGTGTACTAATGTACATAACATTTCTAAATATGTTTTATCACCAGAAGAATACGCATTGTTAAATAAAGGTCTTGGATTCATCCCTGGCTTCTTTGTTGATGAGAGTTCTCTAGTTTCAGACATTATTGCATTTTGTAGAAAAGTTAATCTTAACTTGTTTTTCAGACAACAGGATCAACCAGATCCTTCTCAAAGATCTTCTGAATTCAGAATTCATCGGTCTACCTTTAACCCTCCAATGGATAAACATGTGGCCATTTTTCAGCAGGCAGTTATCAAAGATCTACATTTTCACCTGGGATCAGAAAATACCATTAAACACAATTTATCGAGAGCTGAACAATTAGCCTTAACACACCTCAGGAATAATACCAATATAATCATTCTTTCTGCTGATAAGGGTGGTGCGGTTGTAGTCATGGATGCCGATTATTATTGGGATGAGGGAAATAGACAGATGTCTAACCCCCATCATTACATGAGAATGACTACTGACCCCACACCTAATTTTAAAAGAGAAATTGATGACTTTTTACAGGAGGCAGTGGAGGCGGGTATTATTTCTGATAAGATTAGGTCACATTTAATGGTTATGGATCCTGCAAAACAGTATTTATATCTATTACCAAAAATCCATAAATCTCTTCATCAACCGCCAGGTAGACCAATTGTTTCAGGGATTGGATCACTTACTGAACCCCTATCTGTTTTCCTCATGGAAAAACTTAAACCTCTTTTGCCATTGATTAGAGCCAGACACCAGGACACAACAGAATTTTTACAAATTGTTTCAGATTCACAATTAGAGCCACATTGGCTAATGTGTACTCTTGATGTCAAATCTCTCTACACCAGTATTCCACACTGGGCTAGATTAGCAGCATTGGACTTTTGGCTGAATAAAGCAGGCATTTATTCCCCTGGATTTAACACATTATTGATGTGTATGGCTGAACATATCCTCACCAAAAATGTTTTTTATTTTAAAGAGGACTGCTACTGGCAGATACAGGGTACAGCTATGGGTGCTTCATTTGCACCTATTTATGCTGACCTTTACATGGGGTATGTTGAGGAACATATCATTTATGATGAGCTTCATAACATATACATACCTGAAATTGACATCTGGAGAAGGTACTTGGATGACTGTTGGCTAGTTTGGAAAGGGGGAAGTGACTATTTACAGGAGTTTGTTGAACATCTTAATGGTAATATATGGGGTGCGGAGTTTACGGTTGATTACCATCATAATGAAATACACTTCTTAGATGTTTTTTTACAGCGTCAACCAGATAACACCCTTAAAACTTCTGTATATCGCAGATTTCCATAATATAACACCTTGCTACATGTCAACAGTCTACATCCCAAGCATACTATTAATAATATCCCTAACTCCCAGTTTTTGCGGGTTAAAAGGATATGTTCCTCTGAACAAGACTTGAGACAACATCATAAAGATCTTGCCAATAGTTTTCTCACAAGGGGATATTCTAGACATACTGTTTGTTCAGCCATGCAATGGAGTAAAAATCAGACCAGGGATACATTATTGGAATACAGAAAACACCATAGGCAGACTAATCAGGAGACCTTGAGATTTGTCACTACATATGGTAGAAATACTATGCATCTTTTGGACATTGTAGATAAACATTGGAATATACTGAAGTCTCATACTCTATTAGAGGACCACTTGGGGGACAGGTGTTCATTTTCATATAGAAAGGGCAAGACACTGGGATCTCATTTCTCTCATTATAAGAAAATAACATCAAGGGATGATACTCCTTATCAGAGGACCCTCACGGGTGAAAAATTAGTTGGATCCTACCCTTGTGGACACTGTAGTTTTTGCAGTTACATATTTAAAACTAAAACATTTACTAGCAAGAACACAGGACATCTATACAACATCCGTTGCTTTGGGAATTGCAGTAAAGATTGGATTGTCTATCTTGCAACATGCACCTGTCAAGCTTTCTACATTGGTCAGACATCTAGACAGTTCAGAATTAGAATATCTGAACATCTGGGTGACATTAGGAATGCCAGGGTTACCAATGCCCTATACAGACATATATTGAATCATCCTACTGCTAAATTTTCATTTACTATTATAGACAACATTATAGGTAATCGGGCCTTTAAAACTGGATGGCATGGAATTCTTATCAAAGAAAGGAAATGGATAGTGACACTTGGGGGTCTGTTCTCCCCGGGACTCAATGACAAACTATAAATATTCTCTCTATTATGTTATATGTATGTGCCAGATTTATTGCTGCTTGATTAAATTTATTCTATACACATGATGTTTGAATTTATAAATCTATATAAGTATATATTTATTATTTATATTTTTCTAGACAGGAAATGATGTCATACTACCTCATGGGCAGAGGTATTTATTGTTGGGCTTTTCTTTTACTCTGTGTTAATCTACTGATGAAAGCCATGTGCTGAACCCGGTCTAGTATTTCAGCTTAATAAGGCTCTGACAGTTCTCTCAGCTCATCACTGGTGCTGGCATTTTTTTCATTTGGTCACCCTGTATCATCCATTGGTCTTTCATATGGAAAATCACTGCCCTATCATTCCCCAGCATTAACACTGTCAGAGGTGCCCCCGTTTCCTGTTCTTTCCCTTGCTGTATAGCTCCACCTGAACCTTTATAATGGTTTCTTATGGGAAGCTCCAATTTTTTTTCATATGCCAACTGATTAGATGCTTCCTGCTCCACTGGTTTCTTCTTAATTTGGGTGTCCATTGCTCTATCCTGTTGTGTTATCCGAGTAAAATTTTCTACACTAAATCATTCACTTTGCAGATAAATAAATAGAAACTGAGGTTATGGATTAACTTCTCCATTACTAATCCTCTTTTCTACTTTTTTCTTTGGTTTCTTATTTTTTATTGTGAAATTTTCCATATCCAGATGTCTGTGTCTGTATTTCTGGTCAGATATCTTTGGTCCTGCTTTTTGCATTGGTTAGTTTTGCTTTCTCCTTTGCATAAACATTGCACCATATTAAATCTCTTTCTCTTTCCCGTGTCCATATTTATTCTTCAGGTGTCTCCTGCTTCTCTTCTTTCTCCTTACTTTGGGGACTAGTTATTCCATCATGCTGTGAAATGACCTGTGTTAGACTTTCTACACTAAATCCTCCACTTCACAGATATTCCATAACTTCAGCATCTATCTTTTAACTTCTACTTGGCTAATCGTCTGTTCCACATTCCCTCTTTTTAATCTCATTGTTTTTATAGTGAAATTTTCCATATCTGCATGCCTTTGCCTGTATTTCTCTTTGAGTGTCTTTGGGGCTGTTTTTTGTATTGATTAATTTGGCTTTCTCCTTTGCATGAATATTGCACCATATCAGATCTTTCTTTCTTTCTTTATTTCTTTCTTTCTTTCTCATGTCCACATTTCTTTCTTATACCCTTCAAACATCTCTAAATTTTGTTCTTTAAATTTTCACACTTCTTCGTTCCTTTCTTTTTCCAAATGGCAGAAGGTTTCTTAGTCTATATAGTGTTTTTTTGTTGAATCACAATTTTTTTATTTGAAACTTCTGGCAGTTTTTCTTGTGGAAATATTTTTCTTTCCTCTAATTTCTCTCAATCTTTTTCTATATTTTTTTGTCTGGAAATTCTGGGCTTCTTGCATAATAGTAACAATACATAATTTCTTTCTTATCCTCAGTAGTCCATAATATAATATGTGTTGCTCTTTTTTATCAGTTTTTGTGATTTTTCTGGACTACTGCTTCCTTCTACAATGGGGGTAATCCTCCCACTGGGCCTGGCCTAGCCCCATTATAGGAATATGTCTGTGTCTTGAGGATTCAACACTGTCATTTTTTCCAATCCTGGTACCCGTGCACCTACCAGGATTGAGCACTTTTTTATCCTGGGACTTGTGCATCCAGTTATCTTCTTTATCTTTAAAACACCTCTGTCCGTGATATATGCTATACAAAATACAGTCTATATATTAGTGTCATCTTGGTGAGATTTTGTGAAAAACAGGGTCCACCTCATCAAGGTTCTGACCAAGATTTGAGAATGAATTCAGTTCCAGTAATACTTCCCTCCTTTGGCTGATTTTATCTTCTCTCCATTCAGAATCTTCTACATGGGTTGTCTGAGGATTCTGTTCTACTTTCTGATAATCCCAAACATTCCCAGAAGTAGTTGTCTCTAAATGCCCTATATACTTAAATATGATCTCCTCTTAAATATTTATAAGAGAGACTGTACAAGTATAGATATTTTAGTCTTTCATAATAACTTAAATGTTCACATCCATGGATGCCCTTAGTATATTTCCGTTGTACTTTTTCCAGTTTACTCATGCTTGTTTTCTTATAAGGTTTCCATATTGTTATTCCATACTCAAGTTTGAGTCTAATGTAATTAACAAACAATGACTTCATCATTTCTGATTTCCTAGACTTTATAAATCTTTTTATACAATCTGTACTTCTATAGCTATCATTAACTAATTGGTTGATATGATTAGAACAACTCAAAGTTATTTAATAAAAGAGTAAGTGGGTAAGGTAATACTTTAGTATAGATAGCTAAAGTCTGAAGTGTTCGTTGTCGGCATGAGGCGTATAAATTCTAGGTGCCTTTCAGAAAATAATGGTTTATACTAGTTTAGCAGAAGTTCTGGTAGACAGCTGAAGAAGAAACATAGAAGACATGATAGTTTAACTTCTTAAAAAAGGTGAAGTAGAATTATTTCATTACTGCAGATTATGTTTAATGAGCATGAACAAGACTGTATTAAGGAAAGTTTTAATAGTTAGAAATGATCACTTAGAATAATAAGGTTAAACCTAATTTGCTGAATCAAATGGTACTTCTTTATTGAGTCTTTTCATTATATTTGGATATATTTTGAAAGTGGAAGGTGTGATATTGTGTATTTATTTAGTTATTTATTTATTTAACATTTATTGATCAGGAAAGTCAGACTAGGATAGAAGCTATTTTCAGTGGAAGCTGGGGTAGAAACGCTCCAGATATTTTTTTATTCTTTCAGATCTAAAACAGTTATTGAACATGTATACATACTAATCTTTGGTTAAAACTAAAACAGGCTTAAAAAGAACATTTTAGGTTGGTTGTAACCTTCATATATCAGGATGTGGGTAAGTAGTTGCAGAGCTGAACTTTTCTAATATGGCTGGATTTTCATCAAGGATGCCCTCCAAAACCATTTCTGTTTGGATGTTAAATAGAAAATAGTGTTGTTTGGCAAATAGCTGAAGTTTCTAGTTAGGGAAAACTGCAATTTCAAGTTTATTTAGGTATTTATTAAAAAACACAATAATGATATAATTAGCCACATTTAAATTATAAGATAATAAAAGTATTTAAAAAAAAACAACAGGTAAACATGAATTGCAATAATCACAAATCATCACATCTCATCTTTCCCCTATAAAAAGGTGGGTTTTGAGTGACCTGTGGAAGCTAGCAAATGAAGAATACTTCTGGTGCCACTGAGATAACAAATTTTACAGGCAGGGTGTCTGGAATGCAAAAGAATGAACACCTGAGTTTTCAATGTGCAGCTGCATGGCCACTAACAGCCCAACAGCCAAGAACAAAACTGTGGTACTGCCACATAACACCACTAACTCCTCTAGATAAGTGGGGCACAAGTTATATGCCACATAACACCATTAACTCCTTCAGATACATGGGACACAAGTCATATGCCACATAACACCACTATCTCCTTCAGATAAGTGTGACACAAGTCATATGCCATATGATACCATTAACTCATTCAGATAGGTGGGGCACAAGTTATATGCCATATAACACCATTATCTCCTTCAAATAAGTGGGACACAAGTTATATGCCATAGGCACCAATAACTCTTTCAGATAAGTGGGACATAAGTCATATGCCACATAACACCGTTATCTCCTTCAAATAAGTGGGACTCAAGTTATATGCCATATGGCACCATTAATTCATTCAGATACATGGGACACAAGTCATATGCCACATAACACCACTATCTCCTTCAGATAAGTGGGACACAAGTCATATGCCATATGGCACCATTAACTCCTTCAGATAGGTGGGACACAAGTTATATGCCATATAACACCATTATCTCCTTCAAATAAGTGGGACACCAGTTATATGCCATAGGCACCAATAACTCTTTCAGATAAGTGGGACATAAGTCATATGCCACATAACACTATTATCTCCTTCAAATAAGTGGGACTCAAGTTATATGCCATATGGCACCATTAATTCATTCAGATACATAGAACACAAGTCATATGCCACATGGCACTACTAACTCCTTCAAATAAGTGAGGCAGAAATCATATTTGGATAAACACACCAACAGCAGAATCCTACAGAACCATCTGAACTGAATCATAAGCAAATGAAAGCTGAACATAACAGCCATAATGTGTTCATAATGACTAGCACCAACGAGTAACCTGCCCGCAGAGTTCTGGTGTAAATAGTCCAGTTCAGTTTGGAAAAGCCTCAGGTAAATGTCATTGCAATAGTGCAACCTAAAGGAGATTAAAGGCATTTACTACTGTCACGTGATCAGCTTTAGAGAAAAGGTATTTAATTCTGGAGATGTTTCTTTAATGAGAAAATATTGCTTTTACAGCAGCTGACACTTGGTCTGGAAGTGTTAACTGTGATCCAAAGTTATCCCATCACCCAAATACAATGTCCCAGTGGAGGCATATAAAACACACACAAGAACAGCCTTATGTCTAAGACCCATGGAATTCCAATTTGCAATGGGTAGGGTGAAGATCTGTTCAAACACTTTGGGAGCAGCCTTCAAGATAGGATGCAAACCATTCTAACACTGTACAGGAGAGACCACAGTAAAAATTTAACCACTAATTCATAAGGCCATGATCAACAGTATCAAATGATCCCAGGAGATCCAAAATGATCAATACTGAATAGTGCCGTGATCTCTGGCAATAAAAAGATAACTAACTACTTAAACAAGAGCATTTTCTGTGCTATGGAGAGTACAAAACACATGAAATGGGTTTGAGTCCATCGACTATAAAACAAAGCTGCTGTAAAACAGTCATCTAAATAGCCTGTCTTAGAAATGGTTTCCTTTATGTCAGGCCAAATGTAAATATTGTATATAGTTACTTAAACTGATATTTGAAATTCAATGTAAGTGATTTAATAAGATTTATTTGGAAATAATAAAAATATCTGAGGAAAAAAAAAGACCTCTGGCATTCTAGTCCCCCTGACTGTGACCTGAAGTTAACCATAGTAATTCAAGCTTTTTATAATCTACAGTCCTTTAATTCCTACTAGCAGATGCCATGAGTCTCTACATACATTTCTGTGACTATAAAAGGTCCCTTTCCTTTACCATAGATACCCTTGCCTTGTCATGTTTGTCCAGATGCTATTACGGGGTGGTAATAATGGTTAGATAATAATCTTCTCTTCCTGTTTCAACAGAAAGGGTACAAGTCAGCTGTCAGTGTCACTGATTAAATTCAGTTCCAGTTACAAATATATCAGAGAGAGACTGTGTCCATTTGCAGACTATCAATCAATGATAGAACTTTTCTCCAGAGATTGTTGACTAATGCCTTAGGGGAAATTCTGAGTTCTTTAGATTTGATCTCCATCAATTCTGTTTTCTTCAAAAGAGATAAGAAATTCTCCATAGTAGGTGCTATATTAGAGTTCCATTTCCTGGTAATACATTTTCTGGCATTTGCCAGTATTGTCCATAGTAAATACAAGTTCATGTTATTCAAATAAGAACCTTCATTCAGATTTAATAAAATTAGTGATTTAGATAGAACTAAGGACTCTGTAAATAAAGCCTTTAGGAAGTTATTAACATCACTCCAATAAGTTTTAATAGCAATACAATCATAAAATATATGAGACCAATTAGCTTTAGTTATTTGCTGACATCTCCAAAATAACCCATTTACAGTTGAGCTCATTTTAGCAATTTTATCAGACATTAAAAAAGCTCTGTGCAGAAACTTCCAACTAAATATTTTCCAATACTGTGAATTAGATGTTAGTTTAACAGATAGCAAAATGTTTGATTTATTTTCTGATGTTAAGCATATAGATTGTCCTTTTGTGATATATTGCCAATAGGTTGATTTGGATATTGTTTTATACATTATTAATTCTCTATATATATTTGAAATTATATTCTTCATATTGTAATTATTATATTTAATTCCAAGTAGCCAACTTATGAATTTTGGGGTAGTTTTAAAAGAAGAGTTGTTAATTATTGTACATAGGTCCTGAGAATATGTTAGTACAGTCTGAAGTTGTACCCAGTCTTGATTTGTCATTTCATATTGTGTCTTTATGTATTGAACATCCAGGATCTTTAAATCTCTAATGCACTGTTGCCAGCAAATAAAGTTTTTTTATTCTCAAGAAATGAGCACTTCTCTGTTTACTCTATCGGGAAAATTCTTAGTAATAATAAATGGAATTAATAGATCAAACCAAAGTTTTATATCAATAGTTACATTAACAAATTTCCTAAAAATATCAAAGAAATAATTAATTATATTCACTTTAGTGAGCTTTGCTATATTATATTGTATATTTGTACATAATAAAAAATATTGCTTGTTAGTATTGTCTGTTACTGGGAGATTTTTAACATGGTATTTTCATTTGTTATTATAACAGAATGAAACTGTTTCCAATTAGAGGAGTAATTCGGATTTATCCAGTCTATAATGGTTTTAAATATAGAAGCTTTTATGTAAGTCTCGATGTCCAGAAAGTTTCGCCCTCCTTGTTCCCACAGTCGAATATGGTGTGCAAGAGCAACTCTATTTCTTTTAGATGACCATAAAAAGTTTAAGTAGAAGTGTGTTTATTTCCTTGAGAAAATGTCTCTCAAGAATCATCAGAATAGCTTGGGCTACTTAAAGAATCTTAGGAAGTAAGATCATCTTTATCAATTGAAGTATATCTTCAAAGGTCAAGAACATTTTATTCCATTAATTCACAGAACTTTTTATTGTATTGATGATAATATTATAATTTACATTTATTATCTCTTCCATATACATCCATCACCACAGACCCATTAAACCCTACACTCACACAAACTCAGTATAACACAATACCCTCTTTCACACTCTCTTCCATACCTACCTCTACTGTTCTAAAACTTCTTCAAAAACTTAAACCATGCAGCAATGCCCCAGATAACTTACCTACAGAATACTTACAACTATCAGCCTCCTCCATAGTATACCCCATCAGCATTCTTGTCCATTCATAGGTCCATTCATGAATCAGTCATTCCAGACATCTGGAAAAAAGCTTATGTTCTCCCACTACATAAAGGAGGACACAACTCTGACATCTCAAACTTCTGACCTATCGTCATTCTTTCTCCCATGTCAAAAATACTTGAAAAGTGCATCCACATCCAGTTCCTTAACCATTTAACTAAACAGCATCTTTCCTCCACTCAGCATGGCTTTAGGCCAGGGCACAGCACCGATACCGCTCTCATTTCTTTCCTAGACAAAGAAAACAGAGCTCAGGATGAAAGATCCATAGTCTCTGCACTGTATCTTGATCTATCAAAAGCATTCAATACAATCTTCCACACCCTCCTACTCACTAAACTCTCCAACCTTGGCATCTCTCCTACCACTCTTCAATGGTTCCAAAACTATCTCAGTAATAGGCAACAATTTTGTATTTGGCAGCACCCCCCCCCCCTTTATCAATACCAATACTGGGTACCCCAGGGTTCTATACTGGTTCCCCTTCCTTTCAGTATATTAATTAATGACTTCCACAGTTCTCTCACCCATCATCCAATACGCAGATGACTCTACAATAATTTGCTCCTCTAAATCTGCCTCTGTATTACAACAACTTACCCAAAAAGCATTCACAACTGAATCCTGGATGTCACAAAACCATCTCCCTCTTAATCCTAATAAAACTAAACTCTTAATATCTGCCCCAAAGAAATACAGCCAAATTGACAAGTCTGAATTTTTTTATCCAGTCACAAAACAGTACTATTATAGATGTTCCTAGTACCAAATTGCTCTGTGTCACCATTGACAATAACTTAACCTTTGACCTCCATATCCACAATAACATCAAAAAAACCCATCAGAAACTGGGTGCCCTTTACAGGAACAACTACTTCCTCTGCAACTCAGCAAAAAAGTCTCTTATCTTATCTTTCCTACTTTCAACACTTTTTTATGGAGCCGCCATCCTCACCAACATCCAGTCCTCTCTAAAACTAAAACTCAACTCATTCTATAACAAAATTCCCAAATTTGCTACAAATGTGAAATACTCCACCCACCACTGCTCCTCACTACACCAACTAAATTAGCTTGTGCTCCCTCATTAACTCACTTATGCACAAATAATTACTGCCCATAAATTGTCTACAATCCAGCAGCCTGCCCAGCCCTCTCCCACATTCTGAGTACATACCAACCAAAATGAATCTTAAGATCAGCATTGATATACCTAAGCTCTCAGCCGGCCAAATGCTATACTGTAATGCTGTCTCCAAATTATGAAACAACCTCACAGCCTCTCTCAGGGCTATCAGCAATCATACTAACTTTAAAAAATTCCTTAAACGGCATCTCTCCTCACACCTGATATGCACCCCAAAACCTAACCTTTTCTCAGAATTCTTACTATTTCTCACTCTATGACCAGCCCATCCCCATTCCCTTTTCACATCTACTCCTTCTGCTGTCACTCTAGCCTCTGCAATCCTCACTTTAACCTTCTGCTTCACTATCTCTCTTTTCCTCTATCCTATGCACACTTATCTCTCTACTAACATCTCACTTACACGTATACACTTTTTCACTATCATAGGCATCTAAGTAGCAATAACTTTCCTCCTTTTCATCAAATGATCGTGTGTTATTTTAACATTTTCTGTATAATTATGCTTTATTTTATGCACTACTACTGTATTATATACTGTACTTAACACTTTATCTGTATGTAACTATATTTGGAGCTTTTTTCCTCGGGCCTCCATTGAAAATGGGCTCTTTACAGGCCCAGTGGACTTTCCTGGTAAACAAATGAAGTAAATAAATAAATAAATGAATGAATAAATATCTTTACACAATATAATTCTTAAGTAGTTTAAAGTGGGAACTTGTTTGTCAATAATATGATTCCTATTTACTTTTATTTCCTTCTTTTTATTCAATAACAAAAATTTTGATTTTGATTTATTGAAGTGGAGTCCTGATATCATATGGAACTTCTCGATTAACGAATCTACTTCATTTAATACCTTTTATGAGTTAGGAACTTTGAGAAGTACGTCATTTGCAAATAACATTATTTTAAAATTGTATTGATCATATAAATCTATACCTTTTATCTTGGGGTTGTTTCTTATCAAAACAGAAAGTATTTCTATAGCAAATAGTAACCGAAAAAAACACACAACTTCAAATAAGAAAAAATGAATACAGGCGCTGTTCTCCAGTAGCAATAAACGCTTTCCTCCTCCGTAAAAATGAAAACAATAGTTCAATTGTACCAAAGTCCAAAAATCCAAACGGCCTCCAGGTCAATATTTCAAAGTACCAGTTTATTGCTAATTAAATAGAACTATTGTTTTCATTTTTACGGAAGAGGAAAGCCTTTATTGCTACTGGAGAACAGCGCCTGTATGCATTATTTCTATAGCAAATGCAAAGAGAATAGGGGACATGGGGCAACCTTACTTAGTTCCTTTTGTTAGATGGACAGATTCTAAAGTGAAGGGTCTTAATTTAACATAGGCTAAATTATTTTCATAAACATTCTTTTTGAGTGAAATAAAGGTGGGAGAAATCAAATAAGACTAAAATTTTAAATAAATAATCCCACCTTAAGGCATCAAAGGCCTTCTCTACGTGTAATCCAATTATCAGTGCTTCTTGATTTTCTCTATTTAGGAATTATATTAGGGTTATAATTCTTTTAATATTGTCTTGCCTATTATATATAAATCCAGTTTGATCATTGTTAATTATTTGGGGTAAAGGAATTGTTATTTTAGCAACTAAAATTGACATAAATATCTTATAAACATTATTTAGTATTGATATTGGTCTATAAGAGCCACAATAGACCGTTTCTTTATTTTCATTTAAAACTAGGGTGATTAAAGAATATCTCCAAGAAGGAGGGATTGTACCTTGTGTTTGAACTTCAAGTAGTGCTTTACAGAAAAAAGAAGTTATGGAGATAGGAAAAAGTTTATCATCATCTTCTTTCGGCTGTTCCCATTAGGGGTCGCCACAGCAGATCATCTGTTTCCATTTCTTCCTGTCCTCTGCATCTTGCTCTGCACACCAACCACCTGCATGTCATCTCTCACCACATCCATCAACCTTATCTTAGGCCTTCCTCTTTTTCTGTTACCTGGTAGCTTCATCCTCAGCATCTTTTTCCCAAGATACTCAGCATCCCTCCTCAGCACATGTCCAAACCAACATAATCTTGCCTCTCTGGCTTTGTCTCCAAACCTTCCAACCTGGGCTGACCCTCTAATATACTTATTCCTAATCCTGTCCACCCTCGTCACACCCAGTGCAAATCTTAACAGCTTTAACTCTGCCACATCCAGCTCTAACTCCTGCCTTTTTGTCAGTGCCACTGTCTCCAACCCATATAACATAGCTGGTCTCATTACCCTCTTATAGACCTTCCCTTTCACTCTTACTGGTACACGTCTGTCACAAATCACTCCTGACACTCTTCTCCACCCACTCCATCCTGCCTGTACTGTCTTCTTTACCTCTCTTCCACACTCACCATTATTCTGAACTATTGATCCCAAGTATTTAAACTCATCCACCTTCACCACCTCTACTCCTTGCATCCTCACCATTCCTCTATCCTCCCTCTTATTCACACACATATATTCTGTCTTAATCCTGCTGACCTTCATTCCTCTTCTCTCTAGAGCATATCTCCATCTCTCCAGGGTCTCCTCCACCTGTTCCCTACTCTCACTACAGATCACAATGTCATCTGCAAACATCATAGTCCACGGGGACTCCTGTCTGATGTCAACCTGTCCATCACCATTGCAAATAAGAAAGGGCTCAGAGCTGATCCTTGATGTAATCCCACCTCCACCTTAAACGCATCCGTCAAAAAGTTTATACATTTCTATAATTATGCCATCTATTTTAGGAGCTTTATTAGGTTTATTTCCTTTTATTTTATCAGTGATTTCTTTATGTGAGACTGGTCTTTGAAGATCTAACTTTTAATTCTTCAGGTATTTTCTTTTAGTTTAGTGGAAATTTCTTCAAAATTCAATTAATTGATTGAACAAACTTTCATTTTTATAATGTTCTGTGTAATGATGTTTAAAGGAATCAAGAATATCACCTATAAACAAATCTTTTTCTTCTTCCCCTCATGTAGGATATTAACAATATTGTTCACTTTAGATTGCATTTTAATTTTCCAGTGATATATTATGCAGCTGTTTAGGTGAATTAGCATAAGAGTTTTACTTTAATCTTTCTAAACCTAGATTAGTCTTGTGGGTTAAAATTTCATATTTTTGTTTAGAGCCTCTATTTTCTTTTTATTATCAGAAGAATTGATGGTCTTTTTATATTTAAGTAATACGAGTTGAGATTGTAATTCCTGCAATTCTGATTCACATTCTTTAATTTTATTTTTAAACCAGCGTAGTATTTTGCCATATATATATATATATAAGCTTTTAGTGAGTCCCATATCATAACTCTATTAACCTCTGATGTATAATTAGTTTCTAGAAAGAACTGGAGTTCTGGTAATAACCATGGTTTGAATTCTTTATTTTTTGTGACGTGAGATGGAATTCTGGATGTGATGGTTAATTGTTTAAACTCCATTTGAAATATCATAACTAGGGAGTTATGATCAGAGAGTGGGCATGGAATTATTGAAAAAGTGGAAAATTTTAAATATAGGTCCCTAGAAACATATATTTTATCTATTCTGGTTTGAGCACCAAAACTATAGTCTTGGTGAGAAAATATTGATGACTTATCACCTTTAATATTAAGTTTGTCTAGTAAATTGAAAGTCTCAGTCCATCTTTTAAGGAGTTTTGCAGTAGAAGATAGATGAAGAGGTTTCTTGTTAGTGGAGTTTCAGAGGTATCAAGATTACAATTAAAATCTCTTCCTATTATTAAATTACATTTATAAATATTAGCAATAAGGTCTAAATGTCTTTTTGCAGTTCCTTCTCCCATGCCAGGGAACCAATATAAATTAACTATTATACAATGCCTACTCTAAAACGTGCACGCTGATTGGCCAGCCCAACCAGCGTGCCCGTTGTAAATCCCTCAATATACTAACGGAAAAAGGTCCGGTCGCCCGGACTTTTTCCGTTATAAAACTGTCTCGCTATGTTAAAAGAGTTTAACATAGCGACACAGATTTAAAAAAAAGCAACGGAGATCTCCGTTGCTTTTTTTAAAGCTGTCTCGCTATGTTAAACTCCTTTAACATAGCGACACAGTGTGTAAAAAGCAAAGGAGATCTTGCGATCTTCGTTGCTTTTAAACCTGTCTCGCTATGTTAATGAGTTTAACATAGCGAGACAGCTTTAAAATAAGCAACGGAGATCTCCGTTGCTTATTTTAAAGCTGTCTCGCTATGTTAGACCCATTTAACATAGCAAGACAGTAAAAAGCAACGGAGATCTTGCGTTCTCCGTTGCTTTTGCCCACAGCTCTGATGTACTGCGTAGGCATGCGCAGTACATCCGAACTGCCGCGGAATACCAGACAGCTGCGGAAGGGCAGCAAAGAGGCATTATACAATGCCATTATTTAAGAAAAGTAATTATTTCTTTTCTTAAATAATGTCATTAATATAATATAATAACTCACTTCTGGGTGTGGGTAATGCTGGATTTACCCACGGTTGTCTTTGTTTGGCTCGCCCTCGGGACCAAACCACGCCAACCGTGGGTAAATCCAGCATTACCCACACCCAGGCGTGGGTTATTGCTATAATATCCATATCCTATTATTGAATTTCAGTATAATGAGAACTAAAAGGCCGTCTTTTCCTGCATATTTGTGGATAATATGAAAATTAATACTATTCTTTTTCTATAGGATTATCACTCCTCTAGACTTTGATTTATAGGAGGAATGAATTAAAGCCATATATTCATTGGGATTCCATATATTATCATTTATTTTAAAATGAGTTTCCTGAAGAAAGATTACCTGATCTTTATTTAATTTTAGATACCTTAACAGACTGGATCTCTTACTTAGATCGTTTAAGCCATTAGTATTTAATGATAGCAATGTTAAGTCCATGTTAGATTGTTATTGAAAATTAAATCTATATTAATAGTCTTTCCTAATGCACAAATCCCCTCTAACAGCATACGAACAATTTTGTTTTGTGATATTTTAAGTAATTTAATCATGCAGATTTCTTTTGTAACCATTAATAAAATAAGACTTAAGTCAGGCCTATAAGAAATAAAGAATAACTTAAGTATTGTTATATTTGATAAAATGAATCTAATAACAAAAATATTATCCCATACCAAATATGGAATGAAAGTCATTCCTAGTCTAATAGATAAACATAAATCTATTAAGACTATCCCTCATCACTTGTCTGCCAAATTCATCCGAGCTCTAAAAAAATGTTTTGTGTTTGGGAGACTAGCTTATAGTTACATAATAGATTGTGTCATTGTAATTATATAACATACCAGGATATCTTATCTTCTTTATAGATTAAACATGAAACTGAGATGTTCTATCAGGTTAGGAATAGTGTAAATACTTAAACATTTGCCCTGGTATGTAATTCTGATGTAAGAATTACTTTAGTAATGTCCATTGTGTTGTACTTTATAGCTATATTATAGTGTAAAGGATTCATAACTAAACTGTCCTAAGTATTTATAAATAGGGATAGAACTTCTTTAATGAACTTATTGAAGTTTAAATTTAATCGCTCACAATCTAATGAATATTTCTCATATATATTCCATTTAATAGTATCATAAATAGTGTTAACTATTTTCTTACTAATAAACCATAAAGTCAATTGCAAACTACAATAAGTTGGAATGAATATATAGTACTATTTCAATCCAAGATAGTGAAGTGTTGTTGAACCCTAAGCTAATTCAGATAAAACTTTAACTATGTATTGTCTAGTCAATCAACATCCACACTGCACAAATTAAAATATTCATAATGATTAACTATTTTATTGATTTCCAAGGAACCAAGCAGATGTGGCTAGGCATTCAACAAGTGTTAATTACCACAGTGGTTCATCATGGGTGAATGTATAATGGTTATGAGTATATACAATAGGGAATGTTATATTTACAATGGATAAAGTCTCAAGCCTACACAGTTATATATTACTAGTGTTACAAGGAAGTCAGGATTTGGCACTTTATTATAAACACTGCATTAAGTTTGTGATTCTGATGATTATCTTATAGCCAGTGAGTTGCTACTTATCAAACGACACTCTACACTGTTCTTATCGTGTTTGCTTTCCTTATTAAAGAAGATATAACAGTAGTTTGTTATTTTATACCTGCTCATACCAACAGATCAATTCATGTTTCACATATAAAGAGAGTGATCTGGTCAGGGTGCAGTAGTGTTTTTATCGACTCCTCCTATGTATTGTTAGTCATGCCATATTTGCCTTGTTTGTTTATAACCACATTCAAGTGCAGATTGTGACACTGATATTCTCCTTGAACTTGAACTTTGTTTTCTAGATGTGTGGTATAAACATTATATGATAAATATAGCTCAAGATTCTATCAGTGTTCCTTTTAACCTTATTGTTCTTTCTTGTATATAAACAAATCCTTTACTGAAGCAATACTTATACAAGTATCTGAAAAATGTTTTGCTCTTCAACATAAAATTTGGATAAGTCACATCAGAGAACATCAGTTTTAGAATTTATAGTTTTTACAGTGATCGGTTTGAATGTTGTACACTACCAATCAATGAACTACAAGTAACTTTGTTAGCTTCTTTTGAGCAAACTCAAATTAATGCAGAGCACAAGAGTCCAGGAACAAGGCCATACCCAGACACCACTCCCTTACCATCAGAAAATCATCAGAATGATAGACTTCACTCATGAGTATTGCCACTTACAAAGCAATGTGTGCCTAATGACACCAACAAAATTGTACTCCATGTCAAACATGCCACACCTGCACCTCCCAACATCTAACTCTGGCCCAACAGACAGCATGACATTTCAAATGGGTACTGAAAAACAATACCAAACATATGTAGAAATGAATACCCAGTATAAATTAATAACATAAGAGATATAAAACTGAATGCAGTGCTGTATGACCTCTGTTGCACTATGAATGATGCTGTAATCCACAACGCACTTCCATGATGCTAAGAAATTCAGATTGTAATGATGTGTAATTATGAATAAACACATGCTATGAAGAAAGCTGTTAACCAGTGCACTGCATATTTATAACAGTAATGAAGATAAACAGCATCGGATGTTAAGAGCTGCTTGTTAATCCCTTATAACAATCTGTAAAACAGTTCATACTCATAATGCGCTGTATATGATTTGACTGATTTGCATTACGATACATAGCCCAGGGTTTAAACCTACTGAACTTCCATTCACCAAAGGTTTTATGAAGCCCACCATCAATAACCCTGGACCATGCTTCCATGAATCGTTCACCATCTTACAAGTCAAGCAGTGGTGGGTAAAGCATCATGCTATGGTGAAACTGTCATCTTCCCTCAACAAGCCTACAATCTACTTCCTCTGAGCTGGTATCCTGCCCCATGTATAAGCATTGGTGTGTGTACCTCAATGTGGTACATAGCACTGCAATGATGAGTTACTGCTGTGAAAGCCAATGGATGTGCTGCATCTGTACAACTCTAAATGTGTGGCAGATGGGCCATATTGCAAATCAGAATGGCAAACACTAGAATAGTTCATGCCCCCTCATGTGGAGCACACAAGGTGAAAATTTTTGTTGGATTTGAACTGAAATTTTATCATCTCTTGCTCGAGCAACTACTGTTGCCCCAAGGTTGTTCAAGAGCTAAAATCTAGACCTGTATCAGGTGACATTTGTCACAGGATGCCATGCTAATGGAAGCAGTTCTGTCATCGCTGGAGTGGTATACGTTAAGGTTCATAGGTTCATAGGTTCATAGGTTCATACTAGGCTATCTGCCCTGGGGCATTTATAAGCCTAGCCCAATTGTGTTTGGCTTACGCCACCCCTTGATTTGAGTATACTGTGCCCTTTTTAAAGTTTAGTTTACTGTGCCTCTGTCTAATAGTGACACGGAAGTAATCCCCGGGACAAACCTAAGATCCCCCATCCACTCATCAAGATTCTTCTTGAAGAGAGTCACTGAGGTGTTCTGCCTAACATGAATTGGAACTCTATTCCAGAGTGAAGGGAGCCTCTGGGTTATGAATCTGTCCCTCCAGCATGTTCTATTTATTTCTGTGCTGAGGTTCAAGTCCCTCGAGCGCGTGGCTCTAAGGGATTTAGATTTACTGAGGTGGAGCATGTCCATTAATTCTGGGTTGGACATAGCTTTATATGTCAGGCATAGATCGCCTCGAAGTAGGCGATATGCAACTGAGTAGAGCTGGAGTTTTTTTAACCGAGCAGCATATGGCATCTGTTTGAGTCCCTTGATCCTCCTGGTGAGGTACTTTTGAGGTCTTTCTAATTGCTGCAGGTGTCGGGTAAGGTACATCCCAAAGGGGGCATTGTATTCTATGATGGGCCTGATGAGGGATGAATAAAGGGGCACGATTACCTCTCTTGATCTAGATGTGAATCCTTTCATGATGAGGTGGGCTATGTAGAAGGTCTTTCTAATCACTTTGGCAATGTGGTTGTCAAAGGAGAGATTGCTATAAACTTGGGTCCCCAGATCCCTAATTACTTTCTCTGTACTTAATGGGTTACCACCTATGTGGTAATTTGTGGGCACATTGTTTTTGCCAAAGGGTATGACTATACACTTTTTGACATTTAGCTTTAGACCATGGCTCTGGCACCAGTTGTCCATCTCTGTGAGACTTTTTTGAAGGATGTTTGTGTCAGCTGGAGAGTCGATTATGGCACCCAGTTTGCAGTCATCTGCGAACTTGGTGAGCCATAGTCCTCCCACATTGGCCTGTACCTCAGAAAAGTAAATACTGAACAAGAGAGGTCCCAGGACAGAACCTTGTGGGATGCCACTTGTGACTGGTTTTGAGTCTGACATGGCTCCAGCAACTCTGACTCTGTGGGTTCTGTCTTTGAGCCAGTTTGTGACCCATCTTGTGACATAGGGGTTTATATTTAGGCTGGATAGCTTATCTATGATGCCCGAGTGGGGTATTGTGTCAAAATGCCTTGGCGAGGTCCAGATAGGCTGTGTGGACTACCTTCCCTTCATCTATGGCCTTGGTGACTGTTTCGAAGAAGTCGACCAGGTTCAAAAGGCAGGATCTGCCCTTGACAAAGCCAAATTGGGTAGGATCTAGTGTCTGTAGGTCCCCAATGTCTTTGTTTATGAGTTCCATGATGATCCTCTCCATAGCCTTGCAGACTAGGCTAGTCAGGCTTATGGGGTGATAGTTTCCAGGGTCCGTAGAGGCGCCACCTTTGTGGAGTGGGACCACTGTTGCTGTATGCCATTCTTTGGGCACATATCCTGTAGTGAGGCTGAGATTGTACAGCAGTTTTACTTGAGGGATTAGTTCTTCTTGGAGTTCATGTAGGACGCAACCCAGGATGCCATCTGGTCCCATGGAAGCAGTGTTTTTTGCTTTGGAGAGGGCGGCCTTCACCTGAGCATCAGAGATGTTTGGGAGGCTGCACTCTGCCGGGATAGATACTTGCTCTTTTGGGGGAGGGGGTGGAGAAGTTTGCACTGAACCTGTCTGCCAGGATATTGGCGATGTCTGTGGGTTCAGTGTATTTTTTGTCATTTAGAATCAACTCAGAACAAGTCTGGGAGTTGCATCCCAGGTTCCTAACATAACTGAAAAAAAAGCCTTATGATTGTCTTTAGTGTCCTGTGCAATTTTTTTCTCAAAGCTGGCCTTGGAGGATTTTATGAGGGATCGTAATTATTTGCTAGTACTGATCAGAGATGCCTTCCCTTTTAGGGATTTTGCTCTATCATGTGGTAGCTTCCTCCTTCTGTTGCACAGTTTATTTATGGCTGGGGTCCACCAGACTGGATGCCTGCCTTTGGATGATTGGGTCTTGATTTTGTTTGGGATAGCATGATCCATGCATTCCTGGAGATGTCCGTAGAATGCGTTTATATAGGATTCTGCAGTTTGGGCCGTAGTTTCCACTGGCCCTGGGGCCTTGAAGGATTCCACTTCGGTTTTGAGAAGTGTGAAGTTTACTTTTGAGAAGTTTTTCACTGTGGTTTTCTGGGCTGGGGGTGGGGTCGGGATGTGGATATCCAGTGAAATTAATTTATGGTCTGATCTTACCAATGAGGGATATACTTCTGGTATGGAGCACAGAGTCCCCATGTTGGTAATGATCAGGTCTAGTATGTTATCCCCTCTTGTGGGAGTGGTGACTAGTTGTTCCATAGCATTTGAGTTTATAAATTCCAGGAACCTTTGGGCTAAGGTGCTGGGGCTTGAGTAATGCTCCCAGCCTATGTTTGGGTAATTGAAGTCACCCAATATAATGGTGTTCGGAGAGATCTTCATATTCTCCAATGTTTTCAGGAAAGCCGAGTGGGATTCCTGACTTTGAGAGGGTGGTCTGTAGGATGCTATAAACTGAAAAGCAGTCTTGCCCACTGTCAGTTGCACATGGATGGTCTCCGATACTTCGTGCAATGCCACTAACCTGGAGGTGTGGATATCTTTGATAAATATGGAAACTCCCCCTCCTTTTGTGGTTCGGTCCGGGTTTTGGGGCCGAAAAGCATGATATGAGGTATAACCTGGTAGTGCTGGGGTGCTCTCTGGAGCCTTGAACCAGGTTTCTGTCACTGCACAGATATCGATGTTTTCCATACTGAGGAGAGCTTCAAGTGCTTGCATCTTGAGGTTAAGACTTCTGGCATTTAGCAGCATTACCCTTAGTTTCTTGTTCCTTGTGCTGTCTATGGAGGTGGGTTTGACTTTTGAGCCTTGCCTAAAAAAGGCACTATGGGGGTGGCAAGAGCCTTTGCCAGTATCCGAAAGCCCAGGGGTGACAGGTGCAAGCCGTCCCTAGCGAAGCAATGTGGCTTGTCGAGCATGTCATCCCAGGCTAACAGACACTGGATCCCCTTTGAATGACACCAAAATTTTAGCCAATTGTTAAAATCGATCATTTTGTCTTTATACTGTGGCATCATTCTAGGTGAGGGTAAGATGCTGCTCAAGGTCAGGGTCATACCGGCCTGGGCTACATGATCAGAGAGCTCCTCAATGTCTCTTTTCATGTAGTTGAGGGAGGTACATCTCAGGTCATTCACGCCAGCATGTACAATGACTGAGTCACATTTGTATTTGCTTTGGAGTGACCTGAGTGCTTGCGTCATGTGGCGGATCCTAGCACCTGACAGGCAGCTCACTTTGGCCTTCTCTTTATTCAGCCTGGTGAGCAGGACGTCAGTGTGTCTGACAATAGAGTCACCTATTACAAGAGTATCAGGTGTGTTATTCAGCCTTAAGGGCTGTGACTGCTTGGCACACTGACTTTGTGTGTTATGTGTTGTACGTGTTTTGTTTTGGGGTAGCGTTTGCTTGGATGTCTGCTTTGGAGGTCTCTGTTGCTTAGGTAGATTTTTATTTAGAGCCTCCAAGTATGTTTTTGTGTTTTTATGTGTTTGGTTCGCTGTTGTGGTGGGACTATGTGATACTGGAATTGTGTTGTGTGAGGTTACCTTCTCCTCCTGACTGGTTACACCAGTTTTGAGATGAGAGAGCTCATTCTCCAGTTTGGCTATATGGTTGCATCTCTCACATATATTTGAACCTGTTTGGAGGAGGAGAGGGTTGTCCGTGTACATGAGACAGTTGTAACATTGCCTCAAAATTCCTAGATTCACCAGCTGGACTGGAGAGGAAACCATTGATTGACCTTTGGACATGCTAGAGTAATATAGGGAACTGAATTAAAATGGACCAATAGAGGACAGGGTAATCATAGGGAGTATAAGAGTAAGTAGTGCTTATGGTTTAATAGTGCTAACTTGTAGGATTACTTAATTGGACCAGTGAAGGGCCTTAGAATGAGAATATGGTGTTTAAATTGAGAGATAGAGCAGTTCTAAGGGAAAATGTGAAGAGCAGACTTTGTGGAGCCAGGAATAGTTTAAAACCAATTAGGCGGCGCTGCCCGATGTTGCGCTATGCGCAAAACTGCGCAAAACCGCGCAAAAGAGGGTTTTAAGAGAGGGAGATCAAGGAGTTTGGAATTGACCCAAATTAATTAAATACATAAATCAGATGTGTACCATTCTGCTTTAGCATTTCAGAATTCATGTCATTTCCAAAGGGATTTAAAAAGACAGTAGTTTCTTTGAGATATAGTGCTTACATTGGTAGGCAAAGGAATATATTTCTAAACTTGTTGACATCCTGCCATAGCATTAAACCTTCACTGCCTTAATTCAGAGCTGGCATCAGGAAAAAGAGATTATATATATGGCCACTAATTAGGTGGGTGTACATCCATCTGTCTCTCTGCTCAGACAAATATGTCTCAACCTGTATCCACCTGGTGCTTAGGATACTATATTTGTGATTTGGACTGAACAAGAATGTACTTAATACATTTCTGAGGGCTTTATGAAGCAGTCTATCTGCTTTGTTTGTACAGTTAAGTAAGATGAGCTTTATAGTGTCAGAACACATTGTGCCCCCTGTATACTCAGACAGACTTAGAATTCCAGTGTTTGCTGGACTTGACCTTAAAGCACCTGAGAGTAAACATTTGCTACTGTATCAACAATCACTTGATTTTACTTTGTTGAATCTTTATTTCCTTGAAGCATTGTTGACAAACTTTTAGTATACTTCGACAAATAATGTCAAATAAAGTACAAATAGTAACATCATACATCAAAATTAATTACACAGTTTCTTTGGAAATTAGACTACAAAGCAGTTATTGTGACCTGGCAATTCATTTGTACAGCTTATGCTTTGTACATTTAACAGACGTGCCTTCAGAATAGCTTGCATCAATCACACAGCATCATTTAACATGTAATGACACACAGAAGCAGCTTATATTTAAAACACACAATCATATAAGCCACATCTATTACCTTGCGAAATGGACAGCAGGTCAACACTCATTCGCATAGCCTTGGATAGTGAGATAATATGAAAGACATGCATAATGTGACCGCTTAAAGGATTAGCATGAAACAACTTCTATTTATATCTATTTAGACAGTTTTCCTTTTAATTGGCGATACGTAATGTTTCAGGAGCCATTAAGTTAAATATATTAACATAGTAACTAATCAGTGATTACCCTGTCTGCATGTAGGACAGATTACTCACTTCTCCATTTAGTAATTATCATTAAGTGTTTCTCGCTTCACTTCCTGTAAGCTGAATGATGAGGCACAAATATAGTTAAAGAGACAGGGTAAACCGAATCAAAATGTTGGGCTCGTGAAGCCTCACGAGTGAACAAAAGATTCACTTCATCATTCTGAAAGAGCTCTTCATTCCCTCCTTTTTTCTTGTAGTGAAAAAAAAAAAAAAAAAGAAAACAACAATAAAGCTGATTACGAAGCTGATTATATTAAACTATGAATGACATGGGATAGCTTGTCAAGGTTCTCCAAGAAATATCTGAAAGAGCACCAGTCAATTAACAAACATCACCACAAAATAATAGTAAAATATGGTTACATAAATTAAATAAAATTAAATGAAGCATTGTTAAACAGATTAATTAATAATTATTTAAATGACAGGGTCAGATGTTTCCAGACCATAAATGTTTCATTATGTTATTGTTGACATCCATTATTATATTCAGAGGTGCCAGTTAATCTCAAAAATATATTATATAACCTCTCATGGTCGATTTTAAGATGGTGGTCATCCGGTGAGCACCCTTTCCATGAAGCTCCCACCCAAAATCAGTAAAATCAGTTATTATTGACATATTTTTACAACCGACAATTTCAGATTTCAGCAGTATCGTTTCATAATTCCTAACAGAGAACTAAGATCCGGAAACCATTCCTGCATAGGGTTCGCTGGATTGAAGAAAATAATATATCCTTAGTCTCCAAGGGTACCATACCTCGTGCAAGCACCATTGCCTCAGGCCTAAATGCTCTACTAGGCTCAACAACCACTGGAAATATCAAAAGACAATGAAAACATGAAAATTCAAATAAACAAAACAAAGCTATCTGCATTAGCTTCCCCAGAAAAAAAGACGTTTCATCTAAGAGACTAAGACCTAATAAGCAACAAGAACAAACAAAAATTAGCACAAAACAGAAGCCGGACTTGAGCTTACAAATGGATGAATTAAAAGAAGCCCTTCTGTCACTCCAACGGGCAATCCAAGGATTCTCCGACCAACTAGCAAATTTTGGCAGCAAAATAAACCAAATAATAGAGCACATGGACACCACAGAAGGGAAAGCGATCTCTAATGAACACCAAATTGCCCTGATAAAAGAAGAAATAAATGAAAAGAATTCTACACTGGCTGACATCCAACAGAAAATTACAGACTTTGAAGCGAGGAGCAGGAGAAACAGCATACTGATTAGGGGAGTGCCCGAAACCTTTAATCACAACCAGCTACCTAACATGGCACAAATGATCTTTGAACAAATACTTCAACCTGACATGAGTGCATCTAACGTAATCATAGAAAGAGCACATCAAGCCCTCTACAAACGTCCTAACTCTGACACACCAAGACAGATCTACGTGAAACTATTAAAATTCCAAGACATCCAAAAAATCCTAACTGCAGCTAAAAAACTAAAACAGTTTACATGGAAAGGAAATAAAATAACTCTTTTGCAAGACTTACCAATGGCTATTAAAGAAAGGCGCCAAAAGCTGGCACCATACTGTGCTGAACTAATTAAGTGCAAAATTACATTTCAAATGCGCTACCCAAACAGCTTAATATTCTCAAACAATGAGGTTAAATACACATTTGATTCTCCCAAAGAAGCAAGAAGCATTTTTATTAAATGCTTTGGTAAAGCCCCTGAATAGAAGCAATCAAAGTTGCAGTAATTACCTGTCGCTTTCTTTAGTATCAGACCTGCATATAAGGAACCGGAAGTTAACCAAAATAAGGAAGTGAACATATTGGAACAACTCTATCAGTTCTTGTTTGCCTGTAGACAGCAATTAAGGAAACAACTTCCGCTGTTATCAATAACTGACTTCCCTTTTTTCAAGTTCAAGCAACCTAAAGGGCATTGGAAGATCAATATGCAAGTAATCAACAGTTCTTAAGGTAATACCCTATGTAAACTGATCAGCTGTAATGCATACTTCATGAATGATAAAGACCTTCTCCTTTAGATTTATCACCACAGTGCAGGAGCTTCGAGAAATAACATCCAAATTAGTGACAGGCTAAATCCTAGGGAATCTAGTCTTGAGAAAATATCTCAAAAGACCTTAGGAGCTTGGCGAAATTAAGCAGGATCGTACTTACATAGATCTGTTCCCATCGAAAATGAGGGCACATTGTGTGCAACACCTCCATGCAGATTCATGGGTGAAATTTAAAGCCGTAAATCTCTACTTTTCATCATTAACAACTGTGAGAATGACAATTCTACTGTTAATACATAGAATAAGAAATGCTAAATAATTAGTAATTAGCATTTCCAGACAAGCAAACGGATACTTGAAATATTTGTTAATGCATGATAAATAGGACAATGGTTCAATCTTGTTGAACGTAGTCCATATTGTTCTTGTAAGCAAAACGCTGGTAAAATGTGTTCATTGTTACTAACATTTCTGAATTTCCCTGAAATAGAAAGATACTTTGGTATGTAAATTCATGATAACATATAGGTTCTGTTAATAGCTAAACTAATTTTTCAAAATAGGAGTGTAGTGGAAATATAGGTAGGATAATAGGATAGCCAATTTAGGAATAGTTTATCTAATGTATATAGGTTTTGATGTTGTTAGAAAGTTAGGAATAATATGTAACAATGCTACTATAATCTTCACATCATATACAGACAGTGCTTGCTTAGTAACTGACCCTGCAGTGATCGCACAGTACCAAGCCCTTTCGAGCGAGGGGGGGGGGGGGGGTTAGGCACGGGTTTAGCAGTGAAGGGGCATGGGGCTACTACGCCAAGAATATAATTTTTAGAACTCCTTAATCTCAAACTGGGTAAAGAAATCATTCGGGATGTATACCAGTACAAAATAAATACACTGAGACATAAACCAAACAACACAAAATTTACTGAGTAATGGCCCTGTGTACTACTGATTCCTGGAACGAGAGGGGAGTACAGGACACAAAGAAAAGGAACCTGATGCTACACCTAATCTTTAAATCAGTGGCAAATATATCATTTATACAAGAAACCCACATGTTGAAAGATGAATGGAAAGGAATACTCAACAGAAACTGGATTAAAACAATAATAGCGGCTGGGGATAGTACCAACTCTAAGGGTGTAGCCATAATAATTAAGAAAACATTTCATCACACAATTACGGAGTTTGACTCAAACCCAAGAGGAAGGTGGTGTTACTTTATAGCTTCAGATTTGGTGAAGGATAAACCAACATTATTCCTAAATATATATGGCCCTTGTATACAGCAACAAGACTTTATATTAGAAATATATAACATTCTATTTAAGTTCCCTGACCATATATATATTTTAGGAGGAGATTGGAATGCAGTCATAAATCTTAACTTGGATCGTACAAGTAACCCCCTCTCTCAAAACCTGCAAGCATCTATTGCTATAAATGAATTAATGATGGATTATTGTATGATAGACCCCATATCTTTTGATGAGGGACAAGGGGGGAGAAATAACATATATACGTATTACTCCAAATGCCACAACACCTGGTCAAGGATTGACTTTTTCCTAATCTCTGAAGTACTAACAAAAGGGGAGATCACATTCCACTCAGATCCCATGTCTTTATCTGATCACTCTAAAATCACTCTAAAATTGGTATGGCCAAACATAGCACTTTGAACAACCAGACTAGGAGCCAATGGACCCTAAATAATAACCTACTTAGCAAATCTGAAGTAAAGCAAGAAATATCAGAAATCTTGACTGAACTAGGTAGTAATATAGACAATACAAATATCCCATTTGACATCCAGTGGACTGTGTGCAAGGCCACACTAAGGGGAGTCCTCATTCAAACGGCAGCTTACTTTAAGAGAATAAATAAGGAAAAAGAAAATAATTTGGTGGCTGAACTTAAAAAACTTGAAAATATCCAACTGAATAACCAGAACCCCGATATGGAAAAAAAATCCACAACATACAGACAACTTATAGGACTATACCAACACAACTATTCTATCCATGAACTAAGAAACATTTCAAAATATTCAGAATGGTCACAACTCCCTTCTAGAGTATTAGCAAGAATAATCAACAACAGACAGGAATCAATTAAGATAGCACTCATTAATTATCAGGATAGGATATATAAGTCAGACGCCCAAATATTAGATGTCTTCTATCAAATATACTCAGAACTGTATAATATGGATCCCCAACAACCCTCAGACGATGAAATCGAGGCCTTTCTCTAGAAAATCACTTTTCCCAAATTAACGGAAAGTCAGGAAGATATTATCAATGGCCCTCTCAATGAACAGGAAACAACTGATGCTATAGAAATCTAAAACCAGGAAAGGCACCTGGTCCAGATGGCTATACTTCTGAATTTTATAAGTCATTTAACCATACGTTGTCCCCTGTTCTCCTAAAACTATATAACTGTATTAAACTAAATGGCATTGTTGACTACTATATAAATAGTTCCAAAACAATTCCCTTGCCAACAAATAGCTTAGATAAGACCAACCCACAAAATTTTAGGCCAATATCAATAATGAATATAGATATTAAAATTCTATCCCTAATATTGACATGTAGACTCCAAAAAGTGTTGCCCTCCATAATATCTCCAGAGCAAGCCGGATTCATGGCAAAGAGGCAAACGTGATAACACTTTAACTCTGGATGCTATGACGCACCTATTCAACAATGACAAAACAGTGAGGTATTACCAGACCTTAGCGGCTTCTAAACCATTTGATAGGGTCAAGTCGAACTTTTTATTTAGGGTTATGGGTAAATTTAGCATTCCTGATTCTTTTATTAACCGCATTAAAACTCTCTATAATAACTCAATCACATATCTATATATAAACAAAACTCCATCAAAACCTATCAGGCTAAAGAATGGAACAAGACAGGGTTGCCCCTTATCCCCCTACCTTTTCAACCTTTATATAGAACCCCTGTTTATATACATTTCCCAAGCCACATTTCACTCCATTCCCAAACTCCTGAACACCAAAATCTACTACTCGGCATTTGCAGATGATTTAAACATTTATTTTGAATGACCATACTCTGATCTAAAGAAATTAATGAATACCATTGAAAAATTCTCAGTAGTATCCAATTACAAAATTAACATGGAAAAAATCTCACATATTCCCTATTAATCCCACTTATCATAAAAAAAAAATTTTTATAGAAGCACCCTTCAAAACAGTATACTCACTTAAATACCTAGGGATCCAATTTGAACATAACTATGCTTCCATGCTCCAAAATAACCTCAAAAAAGTATGGTTAAATATTCTTCAAGATTTACACAGATGGCAACATTTGCAACTACCCCTATTGTCCAAAGCATCAATCATCAAGATGGACATTTTACCTAAGCTTCTCTACCAACTCAACGCCTCAAACCTAATAGTTTCAAAAAATTTTTTTCAAACAATACACAAAGAACTGGCAAAATTCGTATGGTCTCCCAAATCGGTCAGAATAAGTTACCAAAAATTAATATACCCTAAGGAAAAAGGTGGTCTGAAACTACCAGACTTTCATTTGTATTATCAGATCATATGTGCTAAAAGGATTATTCAAATTTCTCAATATACCCACTTGAAATATGCTTGGTCTCCTCCTTGGGTAAGATTATGGCATGAGCACCTAATCAGTAATAACTTAAACCCGAAAGCTCTACCTTTTTTAACTGAAGCTAGCTTAAGAAACTCTAAAAAAATAACATTCTAAAACAAAGAGTAAAGACTTTCCAGGATTTAATTAAATCCCTGGACCTAGATAAAACATTTCCTCTCCTCCAACCTCTGCACCTTAATCTCAACATGAGAATAAATAACACCATGCTCAACATTTCGGACTATCCCCTCATTAAAGATCTCACTATATGGGACATTCAAAAACATGTGGGTAAGCCGATACATGAATTGAGAAAAGAACTAAAGCTGGGGTTTAAATATACTATTATACTACGGAAGATTAGGGAACTTATGGCACCAACAATCAGGAATACCCCTATCATTGAAAGAGAAAGGACTAGAGCTGGAGCTATTATAAACAGTCTAAGCAGCCAAAAAATATGATATCAAATACTTATAAAATAATTGTGGCTACTAGATATCAGGACAAGATATTACTCTCTAACTATCGAGACCAAATGATACCCAAATTTACTCAAGACCAGAAGTTCAAGGCAATTGAGTCCACCATCAAATCAACCCCTTTTAAAAAACCCCTATACACTCAATTAATGGTCAATAACAATTCATACTTTACCCCCAATATCTCAAACAGATTCATCCCAAATGTCTCCCCAGCATGTTCTTGTTGTTCCTTTCCACAAGCAGACCTAAAACATGTACTTTGGTTTTGTAAACACACTCATAAAATTTGGTGCTCTCTTAAAGTTCACCTTGAAAAAATGGGCTACCAGAAATCAACCTTATCCTGGGAACTAGCATTACTTCATATCACTGACTTGAAAATTCCCAAACTAAACTATCATGCACTTATCACGCTATGCTTATTAGTTAAATTCTATATAACCAAAAATTGGTTAGACCGTTGTCCTGGAATGGTTTTAAAAACTTAGCAATTAAACTTCTATCCTCACACAAACTTTTTATTGGCAACATAAATAAACAAATGTACTACCAGAAATACTGGAAACTCCTCTTTGACACCATTTTAATGGACTAGCTTATAGGTAAAAGGAATAACCTGTTTACAAGCCACAAAAATGTATTTATAAATTCATCAGCTTAGACACTTGAGCTTCAAACTCCAATTTCTCTTCACAAGTTAGACACCTATCTTGCAATACATCTGAATGAGTTTCTTTATGGAATTGATGGTAGCAGTGTGTCTTATCCACTCATTTTCTTTTTGTTGTTACATATTTTGTAAATATGTATATATGTTATAGATGTAATTATGAGAATTACATGGATCATATGCTTATTAAGGAATATGTTTATGTATTATTATTTTCAGTATGTACTGAACAGTTACTGTCGGATATTCTCTGTTTGAAAATAATAAAATGCTATTTGAGAAAAAAAATATTATATATCCTCTCTATACTTCCATAACACAAAACAACAGTAGCCACGCAACTCAACACTAGTCCCAAGAAATCAACAAAGTTCTCTAACAAACAAGCATTTGTTACCTGTTATAATGCAGCAGGGATCAGTAGACAGAAAATGTTGTCATTGTTTGAAAAGGAAACCCTTCTTCTAAATAAATAAATCCTTTAGAGGTTTGAATGAACTCATACTAGTGAAACTTAACATGTAATTAGCATATCAGACATCAGACATTGAAGTAGATGCTTTGAGAGATTTTACAGGAACAGCTATTTTGGAATCAGTCTTTTGCTTTTTCTTTCTGACATCCATCCAGGAATTTTTGTTGGTGGTTCTCTTCAAGGAAAGGGATGACCAATCCATGTCCTCAGGAATAGGTAAAATGATGAAGAGAGAGACTTCTTCTAAAGTATTAAAGGATCTCATTTCATTTGAGTAGCTGATTTTAATTTTAGATGGAAAGGCAAGATGTGCTTTGATGTTATTTTGATTAAGTAGTTTTAGAAATGGCCAAGCTTTTTTTTCTCTGTTCTAATACTCTAGTGGAGTAATCATTATCAAATCTGATTGAATGCTGATTATATTTTAGTGTACCTTTCCTCCAAGCTCATTTTAGCACCAGTTCCTTGTCCAGATAAGACAAGAATTTTATTAAAATTGATCTAGGAGGAATAGAGGAAGAAGTTGAGACCGGCTTCTCCAACACTCTATGTGCCTTTTCAATACCATATGAGAAACCTTCTTTTAGGTCTAAGATTTCAGGAATCCATGAGTTTAAGAATGAAATAATGTCCTCACCTTCAGTTTTCTCAGGTAAACTGAAGATTCTGATGTTAGTTCTTCTCTCTGTTCTCTGAATCATCCACTTTGTTGAGAAGCCAGGTATTTTGTTTGAGAAGAAATTCATTCTGAATTTCCTCTTCCTTGAGTCTTCCCTCTATATCACTTAAGGAAGTTTCTATATTTGTTATTTTAGTTTGATGCTGTTGAAGTAATTCCATAAATACATATGTTTGTTTTTGGCAGTTCTCTTTGAGATTCTCTAGATTTTCTTTAAAACCATCCATTTTCAAAGACCGTTCCTGTAAGGTAGTAGTCACTAACTGCGATTCTTTTCTCAAAGCAGTTTCAGAGTGAGAATTCTTTGAGTTACTCATTTCCACAAGATATGAAAGTCTCCAAAATAATTTGACAGGAAAATATCAACAGAACTCCACCAAAGTTACTAATTATATAAAATAGACTTTCATCAATAATTTCTTGATCATCATCATCATCTTTGAGCTCTTCCCATTAGGGGTCGCCACAGCGGATCATCTGTTTCCATTTCTTCCTGTCCTCTGCATCTTGCTCTGTCACACCAACCACCTGCATGTCCTCTCTCACCACATCAATAAACCTTATATTAGGCCTTCCTCTTTTCCTGTTACCTGGCACTTCATCATTAGCATCTTTTCTCCAATATACTCAGCATCCCTCCTCAACACATGTCCAAACCCATGTAATCTTGCCTCTCTGGCTTTGTCTCCAAACCTTCCAACCTGGACTGACCCTCTAATATACTTATTCCTAATCCTGTCCACCCTCGTCACACCCAGTGCAAATCTTAACATCTTTAACTCTGCCACATCCACCTCAAACTCCTGCCTTTTTGTCAGTGCCACTGTCTCCAACCCATATAACATAGCTGGTCTCACTTACTGGTACTCGTCTGTCACAAATCACTCCTGACACTCTTCTCCACCCACTCCATCCTGCCTGTACTCTCTTCTTCACATCTCTTCCACACTCACCGTTACTCTGAACTATTGATCCCAAGTATTTAAACTCATCCACCTTTGCCACCTCTACTCCTTGCATCCTCACCATTCCTCTATCCTCCCTCTCATTCACACACATATATTCTGTCTTAGTCCTGCTGACCTTCATTCCTCTTCTCTCTAGAGCATATCTCCATATCTCCAGGGTCTCCTCCCACCTGTTCCCTACTCTCACTACAGATCACAATGTCATCTGCAAACATCATAGTCCACGGGGACTCCTGTCAGATCTCGTCTGTCAACCTGTCCATCACCATTGCAAATAAGAAAGGGCTCAGAGCTGATCCTTGATGTAACCCCACCTCCACCTTAAATGCATCCGTCACTCCCACCGCAGACCTCACCGCTGCCACACTACCCTCTTACATATCCTGTACCACTCTTACATACTTCTCTGACACTCCTGACTTCTTCATACAATATCACAACTCCTTTCTAGGCACCCTGACATATGCTTTCTCTAAGTCTACAAAAACACAATGCAACTCCTTCTGACCTTCTCTGTACTTCTCCATCAACACTCTCAGAGCAAACATTGCATCTGTAGTGCTCTTTCCCAGCATGAAACCATACTGCTGATCACTAATTATCATGGCCCTTCTTAACCTAGCTTCCACTACTCTTTCCCATAACTTCATGCTGTGACTGATCAATTTAATCCCTCTGTAGTTACTACAGCTCTGCACATCACCCTTATTCTTAAAAATCGGTACCAAAACACTTTTTCTCCATTCCATAGGCATCCTCTCACTTTCCAAGATTTCATTAAACAATCTGGTTAAAAACCCCACTGCCATTTCACCAAAACACCTCCATGCTTCCACAGGTATGTAATCTGGGCCAACAGCCTTTCCATTCTTCATCCTCTTCATAATTCTAGATATTTTCATTAAAGAATGCTAATTATTTTCCTGTATTTTATATTAGTTTAGTACAGCTCTGAAATTGTGCTGGCTTCATTTGGCCATTCAGGCTCTGCCCCCTGAATGACAAAGGTCTTGACCAAAGTGAACCAGGAAGTTATCAGGTGATGAAAATGTCTCCAACAACAGGTCTAGTGACTTCACAGCCAGTAAGAGCACCAAGACTGAAGTGTGAGACCCAATCTATGAGTTGCAGGTGTGATGATATGAGCAAATCCAAAGCTGCCCATTATACAGTTAAATTCTTGGGCAATGGCCCCTGACTCAACTTCCATACAAAAGTTAAAGTCTCCAAGGAATATCCTCATACAACTGGACTGTAATTGGCAATGTAATCTAAACTGCTAAATGGATTTGAATAAAATAATTGAAACATTTAATCAAGTGACTTGAATTCTAGAGCAAAAATAGCTGAATCACAACATAAAATGGAATATAACAGGGGAACAATAGACTAAAAATGCTAATTGTGATCAATAATGTCCCACTCAACTTAAGTGTCCAAGCTGTTGCTAGGTCAAATGTACTTGAAGGCATATCTTTAAAGGTTCTAGTTTAGAAATAATACGTTACTGACAAAACTACAAAAACTAATATAATAAAATGCTTATTTGAGCTCTAGCTCATGTAGGGTTTTGCAGCACTCAGGCTTTTATTATAATCCTGTCAAACAATTACGGCACTGAAAAGTACCAGCAACACATAATCAGATTACACAGATAATGTTATAATTCACAGCAGGGAAAAACAGCATCTATCTCTTTAAACCAATAAATTAGAAGATGGTAGCATCAGCCATAATGTGACACATTCAACTCACCAGCTGGCTTTTCATAGCAAAGACTGCTGAATGCGTTGGATACACTAAGGGAATTTGCTGGAATCATTATGAAAACTAGAGCCAAGGAAATAAAATACCTTGTGACTTTTTGTTACTAATTACAGCACACTCTTCTGTTAAATTTCTTCACTTAAATCACCTCAAAACTCTCTAGACACACTGACTTGTTATTCATATGATAGAAAAAAAAGAGTCATTATCACTTGTTAGTTTTTTTTCTTTGTTTTTATTTTTCTTTCTTTATTTATGGGTTTCTGTTGGATTACCATACATGTCCTACTTGGTATATATCATTTTTGGAGGTGGCATTGAGAGAAAAGCTTATACGTTTATTATTTGCAGTATAGTTATTTGCAAATGCTATTAAAAAATCTTGAAATGATGTATTTTTTATGAATTCTAAACAAGAGTAGTGTTATAAAATAGTATCAGTTAAGAAGTAATTTTCATCCAGAGGGAGAAATGTTTATCATTTCTCATGCTAAGTCTCTTTTCAATGTGGGAATATGTTGCTTAAAAATATCTGTCAGTGTGTTTTTTTTTCTGTAAAATTTAAAATACATTTTAAATGAAATCCAAGTGTTTGCTATAATTAAAAAAGTAAAGAAGAAAGTAATACGTAGACAACAGGTTTGAACATTGTCTATAGTAACTGGAGTGAGACAGCCAAGTAACTGAATATTTGTATGGCTGATGGGAGGACCCTACATAGGCCCCATGTGTCCACAATCGAGTTCTATTGATTGTCGAGGGTTGTGCTGCAACAATACAGAATTATTAGCCATCCAACAAGGTCAGACCTGTATGTCAAAGAGGAGAGCTATTCTTGGTGATATAGAATACATAGATATATGAACAATGAGCTGTAGGTGTCCTGCAGCCATGTAAGCCTAACTACAAAAAGGTAGTATACTGTATGCAGTAGTTGTTTGATTTTGTGCATGAACTGTGGGTTGTTGAACAAAAACTGCTGCAGCAGTAATACTGTCTTTAATTGTTTTGTTTTGCTCATTCTACTAAAAAATAATTAGTTGATTAATAGCTCTAAATTGTGTAATATACTTCAAACAGGTTGCATTTCAGTAATATATTTTGCAGTGCCTTCTTTACAGCCTCCAGCAACTCCAGAGAGGTCAACCCTTGTCTGGTCGCATAGTCTGCATTATTTAAAGCTATGGTCAAAATGGTCTCTTTCTTTCAGCATCCATTATGTAATCATTGTTGCACAGCCCTTTGATACAGTTTTTCTATAAGATCAGCTTATAACAAAGTATGTATTTAATTAAAAAAATATTATTATGCAGTTGGTGCAAATGACTGAAGCTCTGGTTTGTTAATGAGCTACTTTTTGTAGCAAGGATGTAGGGTTTGAATCTTTCTATCTTCATTTACATACTGTGCAACATTGAAGAAGTCAGTTAACTACACAGTGTTTTTGGAGCAATTGGAAATTTGGGCCAGGGTCCTTAAAGGTCTATGGACTGTGTGACGATATGAAGTATTGCCAGATATGCCAGGAGAAGTAGAGGAGTGGATGTGCAATATATACTAGCATAGCTAGCTGGAATTTTGTAAAGAAATATATGCCATCTGTATATCAAACTGATTTGTACAGATGCTTGTGCTGAAAAATGTAGTTGTAAAGTTGTTTGTGTTAAAAAATGTACCAGCAGTGGGAAAGAAAGAAAAATGCACCTGTATGTCAGACTGTATGGTAACTGTTGAAATTAATATTGTAACAGAGGGTACTGGAAGAGAAGAAATTTATCTCAGTCCAACTAACTTTAAAAAAATAATAACAACAACTGCAAAAAGCACCAAGTTGAAAACAGCAAATGACTGGAGAAAACCAGGATCCAAACACTTGCACAAAAGTTTAATAAAACTTCTAGCCCCTCGTCAATAGCCTTCCAAGGAGAATACAAAATAGAATCCAATGCTCGAGTTTAAATACTAAAATCAATACAAAACAATTGGACAATTTCAAAGTCACATGACATATAACTAAATTAAAACCTTCCAGTTACATTCTGCATTAATGCCACCAGGGGCCAGTGTACCATATTTCAATATAAATATTGTTTCTTTATACAATTTTTTTTTCTTAATGCCAAGACCATATTTATTAATATGAATATGTTCTAAAACTGTACTAAACAGATCCATTGGATTATCATTGTAACACTCTTTAAAATGCTTAGTAAGAGAGCTTTCAAGCTTTGAAAAATAGGTTGAAATTAAATTACCTGCTAAGCCATAAATATTGTATCTTACAGTTCTGATTGCAACCAGAGATGAAATGCCTGTGAAAACAAGGGCTAGGAATCCTTGTTATATTGTTGTTAGCAGTGAAGAAACTGCTACCTTGGAAGGGTGGAAGTGTTGAAATGGTTTTATGACTTTCAGAAACTGCAACAGATCTTGGCAAAGCTCTAGGTAAGGTAAGGTGTGTGTAAGGTAACACATCTGTGCTAAATCCTGGCAGTTTCTAGTAAAGGGGGTAGTACAGGAACCAAAAGTCAGATGACCAGATATATGTGATATCATTTTGTAATCCATCACTGAAATGATGTTTTAATAATAGATAAGAGCAATCTGTTTTTGGAATCTGACAAAGAAAGACCCCCACCTACTTCATCTTGGCTTGCTCTAGTAAGTGACCAGTGAATAGTAATAATTCTTTAAATCAGTCAGGAAAATATAGTGAGATTGGTTAAGTACTGTATTTCTGTACCTGTGTGAATCTATTCATCTGTGTTATTTTAATATTTCCTGTGTCTGAAACTCTGGTGTTTATTGTAAAAAAGATATTCCATGTTTTCATGTTCTTTTATGATTTATTATTAAATACATTTAAACTTTTCATTGTGGCTGGTCCTTTAGTAAATATTTTAAACTTTGAGAGTACTTATATCTATTTGGTGACTCTGTGTCCACCCTTGAAAGCCTTACTGCATTGGCCAAACACTACCATTGGTATTAATATTAATTTCATTCAGCATAATTGGGTACCCTTGTATGAGCCTTAGAGTATCTGGCTTTGGAGTATCTGGTATCAGTGTAACTACCTTATAATCTGGGCATAAGGAGGCATAGCTAGTAAATCTGTGCCGGCCTTTCCCGTGTGTGTGTGTGTGTGTGTGTGTGTGTGTGTGTGTCTGTGTGCGTGTGTGTGTGTGTGTGTGTGTGTGTGTGTGTGTGTGTGTGTGTGTGTGTGTGAATCAAATTTGCAAAAGTGTATGTATGCCAGCTGCTTGGAGCAGGGACACAAAGCACTGGTTTCACAGAGAAGGTGCTGGAGGACTTGGATTGGACACTCAGCTGAGGACTCAACTCTATGTCTGTGCCAGTGGGGAGCCTTATTCAGGGTCTGGAAAGAGAGAGAGGACTCAGCCTACAGACTGAGTGTGTTCCCTGTGTGCTCTTAAAAGAAATTGTGCTTGATGCAGAGAGCTGCATCTAGAAATACTGTATGCAACTATTTTTGTTCCAAGTGAATGTCCCTCTCCAATGTCAGTGTTTAGGATTTAGATATTTGATTACTGGTCCGGGGGGCAGACATCACAGACTGTATGCCTAGTAACTGCAAACCTGTTGTCATTGTTTGCTAGCCATTCCCTACTGCATAGCCAATCTAGTTCAGAAAATGTTATGGCAATATCTCTGGCACCAAGTTTTTAAGGCAATACAAACAATTTTTTCTTCAAGGACAACAGGCATTACATTTGTATATAAGGGCGTAGAATGCATTTTTTTTTGCTAGCCACAACCTCTGCATTAGTAATGATTTCCTTTAATGTGGAATTCAGATGACTTTTACTTCTGCAATGATTGTGCATATCTTATGTTCTCATAAATACTCTTCTATTTAAATTGTGCTGCACATGGCTGGATCTTATGGTATGATGCTAGTGATCTTTATAACATTTCATGCAGTTCATCCAAAACTATAAATAAAGCACATGTAATTTTATTTCTTCATATCAATTAAGGGGTGTGCACAGTCACCAAAGTGGCTCTAACTGCTGTGGATGAAAATATCTTGCACTTTTATCTGGGTATTTTTAAGCAGTCTTTAATCTGAGTTTGTAATTTGGCTTTGCAGAACGTGTATGTATGTGAATTAACTTGAAATACTTTGGCTATGTGGTGTGAAACAGACTATTTTTTGACACAAACATCTGTGAAGGAAGCAGTAAACAATGTGTAACTATAATTGTTTGGGAGATGTGTGTGGAAAAATATGTCTGATTCTGCTGAGCTGATAAAACTTAGTCATTACTCTGTCTTTACGGGACTATTGTGTATTTGTGTAAAGTAAATATCTTTACTGTGAACATTTATATCACAGTCAGACATGTGATGTGTTCACAATGTATAGAGTGGATGTAATTGTTGAGTTCAGATATTGGATTATAATAACAGCTGTTTGGGTGGCCGTTTCTGGTTGAAGTGTTCTGAAATGGATACTTTTGCCATTATTGGTTCATACATTTTGTTTCATTGATTACTGAAAAAAATGTTCACAACTATAAATTTAAGACGCATTCTAAATAATTTTGCTGTTTAAAACAAGAAATATATTTAAAAAAAGTAACTTAAATGAAAGAACACATGCATTTATACATGGTTCTAAAAATGTGTGCAGAGGGTATGGTTTGAAAACAGCCTGGAGCCCAGGGTCCACTTAATCTGCTTCTGGCCAAATGCATTTTCAATGAATGTGAGTTTCAAGAGAATAGAAGAGAAGTTTACTATTCCTCATGCCAAGTCTTTTTTCAATGTGAGAGTATTTTGCTTAGCAAATGGCTATCGGGTTTGTGCTCTAAAATTTGTAACAAAGTGTTTTCTTTAAATTAAATCGAAGTATCTGAAATCATTGTAAATGAAAAGAAGAAAATAGTGTGGATAACGACAGTGTTTATGGTGGAAGACACAGCCAAGTTATAGGACAATGGAATGGCCTTGATTACTTATCCTGCCTAGGGCTGCATTTGACCATGATCCAGCTCTCTTCCCCTATACAGATGGATGGATAGATAGATAGATAGATAGATAGATAGATAGATAGATAGATAGATAGATATAACTAAAGTCTGAAATACAAAATACAGAATTTCAGAAAGCCTAAAAACAAGACAGATTTTTTTGTATAGGAGAAGCCCCCTTGTAGCCCCCGAATCTCCTGCAAATTATATCTATCAAGTCTTCTGATGGCTATAAATATCAGCAACCAGCAAAAGAGCTGGTGCAATGCTCTGAATGCTCAATCAATGAATGCTCTATATTATGAACAATTAAATGACTACCACATGTGTGTGCATGTGGGTGTGTGTATTATACATTATATATATATATAATACATTTTATATATATATATATATATATATATATATATATATATATATATATATATAAAGTGTGTGTGTGTATATACATTCTGACAGATAGCAAGCCTTATCCATTAGTACTAGACTAGGTAAACCAGGCTTACCTGTCCACACAACAGTTTCCTGCTCATCTTCTAGAATGCCCAGGTATTCCCAGCAAGTTGAGAGACATAACTTTTCATTATTTACTATGACTGCCCTCATGCAATGTGCCATAAATGGCATACCATCAGTAGGAAGTACACAGAGTGTATCCTCACAAAGCCACCTTGGCTGAGTCCTCCCAACCCAGCCGAGCAGTGTGTGTCTTCCAAGATCAACCTGAATTTATTAGCTTCTCAATCTATAATGGAGGATGAACCCAGCTACTCTGTGAAGGAATCTCATTTTTGTCACATCTATTTGTTTACTATGCAAATTTCACAACCAGAGTTTAGAATGGAGACAAAGGCTGATCATTAAATTGAGGGCTTCTTCATAAGGCTTGTCACAGCCAAATATATACATATATATATTTTTATATCCTTTGTTGGCTGTGTTAGTCCCACTAGTCTAGTGGCTTTTTTTTCAAGGGAGGCACAAGATGGTACTAATATTACTAAGGAAAATTTGGCCAGGAAATCAGGGAACTTCCCCTACTCCTTCCATGGGGGATGCAGTTTGCTGTTACACTTCCTGTCTTCTGGTTTGGGCTTGGAGGTAGCTCAAAGAAGCAGGAAGTCTAAAATCAAACATGGGGGTGGAAGAAGTTTTTTTGTGTGTGTTTTTGATGAGAGAGAAGCTGTAAATCAAACAGATAAAAAGCCTAATGTGGCTGCAAATGAGTCAGAAGCTATGTGGAGTGAGGAGGTTGAAGAAGGGAGAAAAGAGAATGGAGGAGAGCCAAGTACTAGGCAAAAAGAGGTAGCTGAAGTGGATATGGCAGATTCAAAGGTGTTATTTCAGGAGAATTTAGATTCATAGGGGTTATTTCAGTGGAATCTGCTTGTAACAGAGTCTGCAACCCCTGAGTATGTTGTTACAACCCTCCAACTAGGAGGGCTGCAAGATGTTTATTTGAAATAATTGATTAAACAGAGTGAACCAGAGAGTGAGAAGGCAGTGTTGTGGGGGGAGAAATAAAGGACAGAATTCAAGAACAAGTTGTTCAGCAAATAAGTAAGGAGGAAAAGAAATTGTATGTGCAAACAGTGAGTCAAGGCCAAAGAAAAGAAGAGAAAAAGCAGAAGTATGAAGAAAGCCTTGGGTGAGAATCGGTAGTAAAACGGAAAAAAAAACTGGACAAGTATCGGTAGTCAAACGGAAAAAAAACTGGGCAAGTATGAAATATGGGGCAGCACCATTTCACCATGTGGTACTGAACCCACAGAGGTAACAGCTTTTATTTGTATTATCAAACATACTTTTTTGTGACTTTTTTTTTTTGAGGAGGCACAGTAAATGGAGTAATTTTTAGAACAGTATGAAAAGAGAAGGAATGGAAACCCCTGGAACCTCTATGTTGTGCAGGCATTTAACAAAGAAGCTAAACACAATTTTGAACTGAAGTTGAAAAAGATGATTTAAAAGACTATTTAAAAACTGTGTGTGGAGATGTAATGGACATTACAAAGACCTATGGCAATAGAGGTTTATGGATTGGGGGTTGGGAATGGTGTTATATTTAAAATGCAAAATAATAAAATAATGCATTTGCTGAGTATAATTAATGTGGAGGGGAATAAGGGGCTGGACAGCCACTGTGGACAACCAAAGACGTGTTTTTTTTCTGTGTTAAAGATAATCATTTAATCAACAATTGTGATAAAAGGAAATGTTTTATTTGTGGTAATGTTGGTCATGAAGCAAAAAAAAGTGAGCAAAAATGTATAAAGTATGAAAAATTGGACATTCATAGATGGACTGTAATGCTGTAGAAAATTATACACAGGAAGCAAAATCAGACCAAGATAGTTATAGTGTTTTAGAAGATATTACAGAAGAACCACAAAAAGAAACAATGAATGAGAAAGATGTAGAAGTAAAGGAAAGTATGAAGGAAACAAAAGGTAAAGAATGAAATACAGATGAAGAAGTAATTCAAGTGATGAAGGAGGTGATAAATGAATACGAGTCAAAAGTAAAAGAAGTTCTGCTGGGAAAAGAGTGAAAGATAGAAAACACACATTTAAAAATATAGGTATAGGAGGAAACAAAAAATGAAAAGTAAAAGCAACAGAAACTATTCCACAAAGTGGGAATCCTAGCCATTAACATAAATAGCATAAAGAATGTTCAATGAAGGCTAGGAGTGTTGGAATAGTGTACAATGTAAGATACGGATATTATAGTATTAATAGACAAAAGAATAACAACTCAAGAAGAAAGAATACGAGTTAATGGGTTGGAAGACAAGGTTATATGGAACTTAGCAGATAAAAATGCTCAGGCATAGCAATTTCATGTAAATCATGTACAGAAATGTTGGATTATACACTAGTAGAATAGTAATATTAGATACAAGATGAAGGAGCCAAATATATAGGGTAATTGCACTCTATGCATACACTTTAAAAAAAACAACAAAGAGAGATTATGTTTAAGAAAATACTTCATTATGTGAGTCTAAATATGCAGGTGATAGTACTGGGAGACTTCAATTGTGATTTAAGACATAACCGAAAAGAAGATAAAGACGTAAAAGTTATTTCGGATATGATCAAAAGTGGTAAAATGCACTTATGCAACAACAAACATTGGACATACAAAAGGAATAATCTCAGAACTGAAATTCATTACTTTAAAGTATCAGAGAGTTTAAGAATATTACATCAAGTAATTAACATTACAGGTTTTTCAGACCATGTACCAATCTGGATAGAGATTCAAGGAAAAATAGGTTATAAAATAATAGGCAGCGGGATCAAAAGAATTTATGAATCAGAGCTAAATGAGTATGTAAAATAATACATCAACTATGACTGGATCATATAAGGATAAGAGGATTTTATAAAGATTGGACAAGTTGGTGGATTAGTTTAAAATAAAAATATAGAAAATAAGTATTAGAATGGCAAAGGACAAAAAGGATTCAAGATAGTTGTAAATATAAGGAAATCAATAACCAAGTCTTTAAAAATGTAATAGACAATAAACAAGAATTTCTAGAAAAAGAGAGAATGTTGTACGAAATGAACCAAGAGAAAATTAAAAAAATGTGATTTAAAGATATTTTTACAAGGAAGAAAATCATATCTAAGTAAAATGGTTAAAGAAAATATAAGAATAATAAGAGAGTTAAGAATGAGGGAGGATGTATAGTGAATACACAAAAGACATAATGCAGATAGTTAAAAGACGTATTTTTAATACTTTTTCCATATGTGACACAGTAAGAAAAAATAGATGGAACTTAACAAAATTAACTGAAGAAGACAATAAGAGGATGGAAGAAAAGATTTCAATTATAGAATTTAAAAAAAAGTGTTGAAAACTGTATGCAGAAGCAGCTACACATTTAAATGGACTTGAATATCTAATGTATAATGACATGCAAGAGTGGCAAAAGGATTCCTTTTAGAGGTATTAAATGAATGGTTTGAAAAAGGTGTAAGTGTTGAAAAAATGTGTATGGGTACAATGAAATGTATATAGAAAAAGGGAGAAAGAAGAGACATAAAAACTGGAGACCACTACTATTAAATACTGTTGATTGTAAGAAAATTATGATAATAGTAGAAAAAAGAATAGTAAGTAAGGTTAATACGTTTCTGACTGAAACACTATTTGGAATAAAAGAAAAAGGAAATCAAGAACTTTTAATGTTAATAAGAGAATTGGCAGAAGATGAAATAAATAGGGGGAACAGAATCAAAAAATACTACTAGGAGATGTAAGTAAAGCATTTGGCAAGATCCAGCATAAAGCATTATGGGAGATTTTGAAAAAATATTAGTAATAAAATAATCAACATTTTTAAATCTGTATATAACAAAAATAAAGTGAGACGAATGATTAATGGTTTGTTAAGTGAGACAATGAAAACAAAGAGTGGTATTAAGCAAGGATGTCCAGTGAGTAGCATTTTATTTGTATTAATTAGGAATGTGGTAGTTACCAACATAAATTTGGCATTGGAGGAAGTTTAATATTGAACACCAGAGGGAAGTCAGATTCCAGTGATGCTCTCATATGTGGATGATCTAATACTAGTTATTAAAAATAAAGAATGGATTAGTATAGCCATTAAGACACTTGACAAAGAACTAAGGATATTAGGTTAAGTATTAAGAAGGAAAAGCGTAAAGGACTGGGGTTCACTGGAAAAATAAAATATATCCAGTTTAATAAAGACATAATAGACATTCCGGGAATAATGTTTGGTACTGAGCAACAAAGGGTGACACAATAGAAGGACATGATATTGAAAATTAGGAGTACTTGTATATTCTGGAGAACATTTAAACTTACATATAAGAAAAAAGCATGTTTAATTAATTTAGTAATATTAGGTAAGATAAGCACATCTAGCAAGTTTATTTATGATGTCACCAGAATGTGAAAAAATAATTATTGAATTTAAAGCCAAAGAGAAACTACCACCAACTTCCCAGAGCAGCAGAGTCCAACAAAAATAAAAGTAAATAATCCAAGAACACTGATGGACCCAAGGAAGGCATGACTCTCCAGGTTATAAACTTAATTTATTGCAGATCATAAGCATGTTGCATCTGCTGCTGCTTCATCAGATAACAAACACATTAAACCAGAGCTAGCTTTTAAGTAAAACATGAAACAGTGTTAAATCACATGACCACAAAATTTAAAGAAATACAACTAAAATGTAAGTCATTCAAAAGCATATAAAAACACATACATGTAAATGCAACATAAAAAGTATATAGTATATATATATATATATATATATATATATATATATATATATATATATATACACAAAACTTCCTATAAGCAAGTAAAAGCACTACTATAACTAAAAGGAAACAAACTTATATAAATGCAGTTGCAAAGACAAATACTCTCATCTAACTAATGGTCTTGACTTCAGTTTAGGTTTAATGGGTACAAACTCAATCAAACCATGCCCAAAGTCTCCCATTAGCCTGATAATCCACTTAGCTTCCATCTGTTCTGTCCGATGTCCTATTCCGCCTTTTATAGTCTCAATAGATCCTACCAATAACCAAAAATGTAAATGTATGCCTAGAAGCAGTGGCTAATACATGTTTTGACAAAACACTAGTTGTGGTTCCCTTTTGTATATAATAAATATGCTCCTTTATTCTATCCCTTAAAGCCCTATCAGTCTTTCCTATGTAGAACTTGGAGCATTCCTTGCAATGAGCTAGATAAACAGCATGTTCCATGCTGCACCAGAATGTGAAAAATAATTATTGAATTTGTTATTTACATCTACATGGGGATCTAGATTGAGCCCTATTAAAACAGGAATTCTTTATGCTACCAATAGGGAAGGAGCTTTGGGTTTAATAAACCCAATTGTGTATATAGCTTCATTAAATTTATATAAAATATTAACAGAGGTACAGGAAAAATGGCAATTGTTAATAAGGATTATAAAGGAAAACTATAAATCCGAGAAAAGCTTAAATGTTTAAAAGGAAGTAAACAAATCATTTGTATGTAATGAAACTATATCAAGAGAAAATATTACTATGTAAGACTGATTTAAGAAACATAGAAAATAATAAGAAAACATGGCATGAAATATATAATGGTAAAATTTTATTATATTTACCATTGGAAGAATTTAGGAGATAAAAAAGTGAAAGCTATAAAGCCAAGAATGGAAACTTGATAAAAATATGTGGAATGTACAGATTTTTTGTGAAGGTTAATATGCCATATAAAACAAAAGAGAGAATCTGCATATATTGTGGGGAATTAGAGACCACTGAACATGTTCTTCTGAAATGTAAATGGGTACACCAATTCTGTGAAGAAATATGTGACAAAGAATATTTAAAAGGATTGAAGAAGGTTGTGACGTCCCCACTCTGGGTCAGTTATCAAGGAGCCTGACTCCTCACCACTGACACTGGAGAAGGATGTTCATTTGGAACAAAAATATACGCAGACAGTATTTCCAGATGCAGCTCTCTGCATCAAGCACAATTTCCCTTAACAGTACACAGGGAACACACTCGGTCTTGGGTCTGGCTTTCTCTCTCTCTCTCTCTTTTTCCAGGTCCCAAATAAGACTCCCCACTGGCACAGCTGTAGAATTGAGTCCTCAGCCAAGTGTCCAAGCAAAATCCTCCAGCAACCTCTCTGTGAAAACAAGTGCTTCATGTCCCTGCTCCAAGCAGCTAACACACACATTCATTGAAATTTGATTTTCACATACACACACACACCTGAGAAAGACTGGCACAGATCAACTATCTATGCCCTCTTCTGCCCAGACTATACAGTAGTTACTCTGCCACTGGACACTCCAAAGCCAACTACTCTAAGGGTCTTACAAGAGTACCCAATTATACTGGGTGAAATTAATACAAATGATAGCATTTGACCAGTGTAGTAAGGCTTTCAGGAGTGGCCACAGAGTCATCAAATAGTTATGAGTATTCTCAGGGGTTAAAATATTCTCTAAAGGACCAGCCACAATGAAAAGTTTAAATATATGTAATAATAAATAACAAAATAACATGAAAATGCAGAATATCTAATTTACAATAAACACCAGAGTTTCAATCACAGGAAATATTAAAATAACCTGGATGAATAGATTCATACAGAACAAAAAACAGTACTTAAATAATCTCACTATATTTTCCTAAGTGATCTAAAGAATTACTGTTTCCTGGTCACTTACTAGAGAAAGGCAAGATGAAATAAGTGTGTGGTCCTCCTTCTTTGTCAGGTTACAAAGACAGACTGTTCTGAGACTTCAGTCTCATCTAGTATTAAAACATACTTTTTGCCCTAGATTACAGAATGACATCACATACATCAGGTCATCTAAATTATGGTTTCCATACTACCCCCTTTCCTAGCAAATGACCCAGAATTTTTCACATATGTGTCAATAATACACAGACATAGAGCTTTGCTAAGATCTGCTGCCGCTTCTGGAAGTCATAAAACAATTTCAGACATATGCCCTTCCAGAGTAGCAATTAGTTTGCTGCTAAACACAATACATAGGGTTTCCTAGTACTTTTTCCCGCACATTTTGTCTCTGGCTGCAATCAGAACTGTAAAATTCAATCTTCATGGCCTAAATTAAGTAATTTTAATTTCACACTATTTTCCAAAGTTAGCTGGACTGACATTAACCTCTTCTCTTATAGTATCCTTTATTAACATATATATATATATATATATATATATATATATATATATATATGTGGGTTATATGAGAACATTGAAGGTTTAATGGTTTGAATCACTAAAGGTCGACCTTTAATGATCGAACCATTAAAATTTTGAATGTTCAGAAAAAAAAAGAAAGAAAGAAAATCTAAAGGGTGTAGGCAGGGGGGCAAGCCCCCCTGCACACCCCACGTGGGGGGCTGCACCCCAACACCCCCCGCTACTTAAATGTACCAACTACGAGACCGCAGTGCATTGAAGTAAATGGACATCTCCCCTTATGGAGATTTCTGTTTACCCATTCAATGCTCTGCATTTTTGCCATTCTCATGTCAACAATGTCAGATTCGACATTGTCGGCTTTCGAGAATACAATAGGTAACCTATATATATATATATATATATATATATATATATATATATATATATATATCCTCAGTTAAAACAGTAGAGTCTGATATAAATGTATATTTCTTTTCGGTCCAGCAGGACACAATTTTGATACATATTAAACATAAGCAACTTTACAAATACATTTTTCAACACAAGCATTTGTACAAATCAGTTTGAGATACAAATGACATAAAATTATTTACAAAGTTCCAGCTAGTTGTCCTGGCATATGTTAGACATCCACTGCCCTACTTCTCTTGGCATAGCTAGCGATACCTCACATCATCATGTCTCTCCCCCCTCTTAAGACTCAAGATAGCTTTTCAAGTGGCCCTTGAGAAATATTGCTTGAGAAGAATTGGCATGTTTGGGAATATATTAATCCATACCCTGTCTTAAAATCCCATCTGTATTGGCTTTGCTGATCCCACTACAGTGCTGCACTGTCATGTCATAGCCTGCAAACCTAGGTTCTACTATTGGTAACTTGGCATTTTGCTGGCTGGCTAGATGCAGCCTTAGATTCCTCTTACACTCCTCCTGACATCCACTGCAGATACTCAGCACCAGGTCCTCACTATCATGGTAAGGCTTCATCGTGTTAACATGGTACAATTTATGCCTGTGCCTCCCTGACAAGCCCATGAGTTCTCTAATCCTTGTCCTGAGGTTTAGGACATATGCCACAACAAACTCCTTGTGGGATTCACACTTATCCTCCCACTCATCACAAATCAAATCTAAATGGCCCCTCACCCTATGCCCATACAGCAATTCAAAGGGTGAAATACCTGTGGATTCTTGGGGTACATCTCTGCATGCAAACAGCAGATGGGGCAAATATTTGTCCCACTCTCTCTTAAGCTGCTCTGCAAATGCCTGTAGCGTGGTCTGTAGTGCAGAGTTTAACCTCTCCACAAGACCATTATTCTGGGGGTGGTAGGTAGTGGTCTTTAGTTGCTTCACCCCACAGTGCTCACACAGACAAGCCAGCAGGTCTGACCTGAAGTTTGCACCTCTGTCAGTCAGTATTTCTCTTGGGAAATCTAACCTACTGGAAATCTCTAACAAAACATTTGCCACCTTCTCTGCCTTGATGAAGGACAAAGCCACCACCTCAGGGTATCTAGCAGCATAATCTACCACCAGGATATACGTCTTCCCTGTGGGGCTTGGGGTAATCAGAGGCCCCAGAACAACCATAGCTACCTTCTGAAACAGCTCCTCAATCACAGGTAAAAGCATCAATGGTGCTTAAACCTTGTCTCCTGTCTTGACTACTTTTTGGCACTGCTCACTCATCCTGCCGTATCCTGTTACAAGATTTGCAATTCTAGGCAATGAAAGTTCTGCATAATATGTCTCTTGGTATGCCTTATGCCCATATGACCTGGAAAAGGAATGTCATGGGCTTTGGCTGGAAATGCCAGAATGTAGGCTTGAGGCACTACCAACTGCTGTATTACCTCTCTGAAGCTACAACAAAGACATCAAAATAAGCCCCAAATATTTTGGGCAGGCATAAATAAACTTCTTCATCCAGGGCAATCCATCACCCCTACCCTCTAAACTTCTAATGGCAAACCACCAGATGAAGTTGCCATTAACTTCAATTATTTAGCATCTAGCTAGCCAACTATCCCACAGCTGCCCATATCCATTTAATTCAACATCCAGTGCCCAATTTACCATCAACTTTCAACCAGGCCCAACATAATTTATCAGAAAACTAATTAAAAAAATTAAAGCCAACTACCTTATCTGCAGATCTACTCCCACCAGAGTATTTACAAAAAGCAGCCAATGTTGTAGCCTACCCAATATCCATCCTGATCAATAGAACCATATCTGAAGCTTCCATCCCCTCCATCTGGAAGATATCCCATGTTATGCCACTCCATAAAGGAGGCAGCTCCACTGAGCTCTCAAATTACAGACTCATAGCCATCCCGTCTCCACTAGCCAAAATTATGGAAAAATGTATACACAGACAACTCCTGAATCATCTTATCATGAACAAACTCCTGGCAAACTCTCAACATGGGTTTAGACCACACCATAGTACCTCCACTGCCCTTGTCTCTTTCACCAACATCATAAATCAAAACTGAAACAATAATAAACTTTCCTCAGCCATCTTTTTAGATCTCTCCAAGGCCTTTGACATGGTAAATGACAAACTACTTATACAAATACTGAAATCCATTTCCCTAGACTCCCAAGCTATGCAATGACTCCAATTGTACCTGAGTGGTAGGCAACAAGCAGTCCTATGGAAGGACAACCTGTCCAACCTTTTACCTATCACTCTAGGAGTCCCCCAGGGCTCCATCTTAGGACCTCTCTTATTTTATATATTTATTAACGATCTGTACAAGGCCATCCCAGATGTTACCTGTATTCAGTATGCAGACGACTTGACTCTTGTATGCTAAGCAACATCCCCAACTGAGTTGCAGTCATTATTCCAAAATGCTTTTAATACAGTTGAAAAATGGCTTCTTAATTGCTGTCTCATGTTAAATCCCAACAAGACTAAGTTACTACTGTTTTCCCCATCTCAAAGGTCCACTGGACCAAGTTTCACCATAACATCTTACAATAGCACCATTATTTCTCCAGATCCCTCACTCAAGCTCCTAGATGTAATAGTTGACAATAACCTTAAATTTTATTGTATATTAACCATACAATCAAAACAATTAATAAAAAATGTGGTTCTCTCTACAAGATTAAACCCTTCCTAACTCCCCTAGCTAGGACTGTTATTGCTCACGCTAGCCTACTTTCTTCCCTTCTCTATGCCTCCCCCCTATTCACTAAATTGAGTAAAACTGACTTGAACAAATACACTAGCTGCTATAATCACATTGCCAGATTTACCACTGGTGCAGCCTATAGAACCCACCACTGTCTCAACCTTAATCAACTTGGGTGAATTGAACTATCTAATCTACTTAAGGTCAACCAACTAGTTGTTGCCCATAAGACTCTCTACCAGCCCGAACACATTCCTGTTCTTAAAAGTCTCATCACCCACCACCAGAACCTCAGGTCGATCCAATCCACCAACAAAATGTTAGTTAACACTTTCATATCTAACAACTCAGCTGGGGAGGCTCTGTTTTCCAACTCTGTTGGCAAAACATGGAACAAACTTCCTGCTGAGCTCACAGCAGAGCCCTCATTACCCAGTTCAAGAAAAGTCTTATACAATTCTTTAAAACATGATGGCTATGTCCTTGCTTTACCCCTGACTAACTCCCACTCCCTCAACTGTGCACCTGTTTGAGGACTTCTTAACCCTATGTGACTATATCTTAGTTATTTTGTAAATAATCCAGTACCCCTGTATTAAATCGTGGAACCAATGTGATGTTATATCCCAATAAAAGAATGTCTGTCTGTATTGAAATTGTAATAAGTTATATGTATATATTGATAGTCTGTAATATGTATGCAGTTTATAGCTTGGAGCTTTTCTCCCCGGGCCTCCACTGAAAATGGACATGTATCTAGTTAGACTATCCCGGTCAACAAATGTAAAATACAATAAATAAATAAATAAAATTGTAATGTAGGGTCCAAGAGCTGAGCCTGCCTCATCTCTATCTTTGTGACCCTTCCAAATTGTACTTCCACAGGAAGTCTGGTATCCTCTGACAGTGGTGGCTCACTGTCATCCTGGATACTACCACAGAGTCAGCAAATAGATATAAGTACTCTCAAAGGTTAAAATATTCTCTAAAGGACCAGCCACAATGAAAAGTTTATAAAAGAACATGAAAATACAGAATATCTATTTACAATAAACACCAGAGTTTCAATCACAGGACATATTAAAATAAGACAGATGAACAGATTCACACAGATACAGAAAAAACAGTACTTAAATCTCACTATATTTTCCTGAATGAGCTAAGGAATTACTATCCTGTGGTCACTTACTAGAGCAAGGCAAGATGAAGTAGGTGAGTGGTCTTCCTTCTTTGTCAGGTTCCAAATACAGAAAGCACTGAAACTTCATCTAGTATTAAAACATATCTTTTGCCCTAGATTACAGAATGACATCACATAAGTCTGGTCACCTGACTTCTAGTTCCCATACTACCCCCTTTCCTAACAATTATCCCAGAATCTTGCACATATGTGTCAATAATACACACATATATAGCTTTTCTAAGATCTGTTGCAGCTTCTGGAAGTCATAAAACTATTTCAAACTTCTACCCTTCCAGAGTGGCAATTCGATCACTGCTAAAGGCAATACAGAAGGCTTCCTAGTACTTGTTTTCCCAATTATTTTGTCTCTGGCTACAATCAGAATGGTAAAATACAATATTTATGGCCTAAATTAAGCAATTTAATTTCACACTACTTTTCAAAGTTAGCTGCACTGAGATTAATCTCCTCTCTTCCAGTATACTCTGTTAACATATATTCATTTCTTCGGGTACAACAGTACAGTCTGATATAAATATAAATTTATTTTCTGTCCAGTAGGACACATTGTTGATACATGCATAACACAAGCAACTTTAAAAATACATTTTTCAACACAAGCATCTGTACAAATCAGTTTGATATACAAATGACATATAATTATTTACAAAATTCCAGCTAGCTGTGCTGGCATATGTTACACATCCACTGTCCTACTTCTCCTAGCACAGCTAACAATACCTCATATCATTACAAAGGTTAACTGTATAAATATGGACATGATAGTATATGAATATTATGAAAATATGAAATGAGATGAGAAAGATTAGATAAATTGTTTTGTATAATGTGGATTATCTGGAATGAAAGAATTAATGAGATAAAATATAATAGAAATGGGTATTATTAGAAATCTTGAACAACAATAGGTTTTTGGTTCTGGAAAAAAGAGTGGTGGGGATTGAAAGTCTGAAAATTTAAAAAAATGTGTGCATTGCTTGCACATAATTGTAAATTTTGTACATGAGCTGTGAAATGTGTTTATATTTTATATATATATATATATATATATATATATATATATATATATATATATATATATATATATATCTATATATATAGTATTTTATGAATTTTAATAAAGGACCCCTTCCATAATGGCACTCATGGTCCATACATCCAAAGAGCACATGCACATGTTCCATTCCTGGTGCAGTGGTAGCTGGGAGGATGGTGCATGACATCACAGGCCAGTGAGACTGAAGATGAGGTGAAAGCTGACTCCATAGAATTAATGCAAAAGGATTTTGGAGTATATGTTTAATAAAAAGGAAATGGTGGATGCAATAGTGGAGGATACACAGGATTTATTTAAAAAATGTTTGAGAGTTTAAAAGGAGAGGAATGGTGGCAAGAGGATATTTTCATTAAAATCACCCAATCAGGAAGGTTGAGGGATAATTTACTGATGGACATGGTTGAAAAAAATAGCCAGAGCCTGGAAAAGAGCTAGCTTGGGTAAGATTATGGACAAGATCCAAAAGAAAGAGGTGAATGATATCCATAAGAAAACATTTGCAGAAGCAGTGATGGAGAACAGAGAAAGAAAAAGAGAGAGCAAAAAGATGGAGGAAACAGAAAAAAGAAGTAAGTTGTTCATATACAGAGTAAGGATGAGAAAGAGATGGGCAGGTATGAAATATGGGATACAGTAATTTTGCTTTTTGGAATCAAGGCACAAGAAGTAAGAGCTTTTATTTTGATACAAAAAGAGACATATTATGACATTTTTTGAAACGGCTATGGGACTAGAGACTTTTTGGGAGAATATGGTAAAAGAAAAAATATGCATCCATGGAATAACTAAATTATTAAGACTTTTTACAGTGAAACAAAAATAAAGTGTGTGTGTGTGTGTGTGTGTGTGTGTGTGTGTGTGTGTGTGTGTGTGTGTGTGTGTGTGTGTGTGTGTGTGTGTGTGTGTATAGTTTTGAACAGAGATAGAAAGAAAAACTGTAAAAAATGTATTGAAGAATTTTTGCAAAGACGTTAAAGACATTTCAAACATAATTGATTGCAGAGGACTTTGGACTGGGGGATGGGACAATAATGTTGTTTTGAAAATGGAAAATGATAAAATTCTACATATTCTGAGCATGAGTAATGTTGAAAGAAATAGAGCTGTTGTAAAGTATTGGGGACAACCAAAAAACTGCTTTTTTGTGGGAAAGGACTTTTTTAGGTAATTGTGATAAGAAATGTTTTATATGTGGGGAGTTTGGACATGATGCAAAATGCAAAATGAAACATCATAAATGTAAACAGACAGGGCATTTATACATGGATTGTACAAACAGCAAAAAGAAAAAGGTTGTACAGGAAAAATGTAAGTGAAGGTAAAAAAATAAGGAGCAATTACAGCAGGAAGAACAACAAAATTATTTTGTAGAAAAGACAAATAATAATAATACACAAAAAGTAGATAGTGACAAAAATGAAAGACACTAAGGTGACATAGAAGTTGGGTTAGAGGTTAGTGATGGGATGTAAGTTGGAGGACAGTTTAAAAGAAAAATACTATTGGAAAAAAGAGTAAAAGATAGGAAAAAGGAAATTCTAAGGCATAGGCTTGAAAGTGAAAAAAGAAAGGAAGTGGATAAAAATAGATAATTTCATATAGATTAAGAAGGAGAGAAACAAATAATCTTAGAATTTTATCTATCAATGTTAACAGTATAAAATGTTTAATAAGAAGAATTTGAGTATTAGAGTGGTGTAATAAATGTGAAGTAGACAATGATATTAGATGTTAGAGGTTTAACAAAGGAAGAGAAATTATAAACAGACATTTTATGGAGAGCAAGTATAATATATATAGTTTGGGAGGAAAAAATTAAACCTGTTCAGGGATAGCAGTACTACATAGCACAGCAATTACAATATTGGATTGTATTTTAAATGAATTAGGATGATTATTGGTAGTAGATCTAAGATTGGAAAAATAGAGTTTATAGACTTATAGTGGGATATGCATATGTAGTGTATAAAGAGTGAGAAAGGTTGCTTCAAGAAATATTGGTCCATTGAATAGTAAATATGGATGTTATAGTAACAGTAGATTTTATTTGTGGCTTAAGGAATAAAAATAAAAAAAGGCTAGACAAGAAAAAAAATAAGGGAAATCATGAAGTGTGGAAATGTAGTATTAGGGAATATAAACACAAGTACATATAGGGGAGGAATGTTAAAACAGAGATTATTTCTTAGTTTCTAGGAATACAGAAATAGTCATAGAAGAAGCAGTGGAAACAGGATTTTTGGAGCATATGGCAATATAGATAGAAACATAAGAAAATAAAGAACATATACAAATTTGACAAGGGATTAAAATAATAAATGAAAAAAGTGTGAAATGAGAAAGGAAAAGATAATATATTGGAACTATGGAAATATCATATGAGAATGAAAGAATTTTATAATAATTGGACAGAATAGTGGATGCATTTAAAAAGAAATACAAATAGAACTATATACAATGGGAATATAGAATAAGACAAAAAGAAAATAAAGAATATATGCAAATGCAGAATAAGGTATTAGAAAGTTTAGAGAGAAATGAGAAAGTATATTATATTAAAGAAAAAGAACTGTATAAAAGAAATCAAGAAAACTTAAGGAATTTTTGCATTAACAAAGATATTTTTGCAAGGAAAAAATTAAGAAATGTCTCCATATTTAAGTAAAACAGTAAAAAAATAAAGTGGTATAATGAGATAAATGAAAGATAAAGATTAGAAAGTTGAAAAATAAGGAAGTATTATGAATATTACATTACAGTATGTTAAAGATAATGGTAAAGAAAAGACAGATAAAAAATGAAAATAAATAGAAGGTTAAGCAACTGAGGAATAAATAAATAAAGATGTACAGATTACTTTAATGGGGTTAGACATGGTGATAAAATAAATCTTAATTCCACAGCAGGTTCAGATAGTATAGGTTATTTAATGTATAAGAAAATGGAGCAATGGCAAAAGGAAATGTTGGTGTATATAGTTAATGAATGGTTAAATAATGTATTTGTTATACACACATTTATAGTAGAGTTATGAAATTTTTTTTGGAAGAAAGAACAGAAAGATTAGATGAATAATTGAAGACCAGTCGTGATAAATAATACTGATTACAAGATATTTATGAAGATAATACAAATAAGATTTGAGAATAAAATAGATAAGGTATTAGAAGAGAATATTTATGTTAAAGGAAAAGGATTAAATAACTATTAATGATTTTTAGGGAAATGGTAAAGGATATTAAAAAAGAAAATAATGAAGCAAAGTTGCTAGTCAGAGATGTAAGTAAACTATTGATATGATAGGTCATGACATGTTATGGAAAATAATGGAAGGGTATAATTTTAGTAAACAAATTCAGAGAGTAATTAGATTGGAATATAGGAATAGAAAATAATAATTTCGATAAATGGTTAAGTGAGGACCTAGAGATGAATCGAGATTTAAAGCAAGGATGTCCGATAAGTAATATTTTATTTGTAATAGTAATCAATTGGCTAGTTAAAAAAGACAAATGAAAAAAACACAGTAGATACAGAGTACTGACACTGAATATGCTATCATCATATTCTATGTGGATGATATTATTCTTATGACCAAAGACTGAAAAAGGATGGAAGAAGTTATTTTGTGGGTAAATAACAGTTTACAAGAAATGGTAATGTCACTGATTGGTATACTATTATGATCAAAAATTTGAAATGAATTTGATATGTGGATGATGCAGTGGTGCAGCAGTTGCATTCTCACCTCACAGCAAGATGTTCTCCAGTTCAGTTCTCAGCTGGGGTGCCTTCTGTGCAGAGTCTGCATGTCCTCCTTGCATTCGTGTGGGTTTTCTCTAGGTGTTCCAGTTTCTTCCCATGTTACACAGACATGCATCTGGAGCATTTCTCCCTGGGCCTCCACTGAAAATTGGCTTTGTTCCAAGTCAGACTTACCTGGTAAACATATGTTAAATAAGTAAATATTTTGTGTAGTTTTCTGTTTGTGTAGTTTTTTATTTTTATTTATTTATTTATTTATTTTTAGCACCAAAGAGCATAGTTAATTTTTGCTGTTTAGTAGCAGATATTTATTGTGGATCAAATTGATGAGGGAGAGGAGATCAGCCTGTAGCTCTGTAAAATGGTCACTTAATATGATGCCTGTATATGTTCCTTTTTCCATAGCCAGGAAGATTGTGTTACTGAGAGTCCATAATGCAGATATAGGGCTAAGGGCCAAATTCATTGTGATACTGTGATGTGTGCATAGATGTGTACATATTACAGTACCTTTCCCATGCAGCAACCATCCTTACAAATGTCTGCAAATTCCTTTAACACAAGGACATGCAGAACCATGAAGAGCTGGTCCTGTGGCTATGCTGAATGCTTATGAGGCATTACTGGAGGGAGAGGAATATACTAATTTGCTTTGTGCTCCCTCCTTGTAACTGCCTCCAGGAAGGTATCTTCATGGCTGATCAGTTCAGGAATTCACGCTTTCATGTAGATCAACACAGTCATCCACACTTCATCATGGTATTGAACATGGCCAAACCAGGGATTAATGTTAAAAGTGCCATAATGCCATCAACATTAGTACGAGGATTGGGAGGAGTGGAGGTTATGCAGTAGTCACCATGGATTACTCATTATGGAGTCATAATTGCACCAATGTTAATACAAGGGTTTTGGAGTGGGATGGATGCACTACACTCTGCGAATTACTCTTTAAAGTGCCATAATAGTACCAACATCATAACAGGAATCAAGGGATTGAAGGAACCACCCAACACCAAGGATGACTCAGTAAAGTGCCGTATCAGCAACAATGGCATTATGGGGATCAGAGAATGAGGGATCTGCTAAACATCAGGACCTAATACATACATGTTGTAATGGCACAACATAATACATACATGTTGTAATGGTACTCTTACTATTATGGTGATGGGGGAAGAACATAGGGCAGGTAGAGAGACTGTGGCATGTGTGTGTATGTGTGTGTGTGTGTGTGTGTGTGTGTGTGTGTGTGTGTGTGTGTGTGTGTGTGTGTGTGTGTGTATACATGTGTGTATTTGCATACTTTGGTGTGTGAGAAAGTGAATAGTATGGGATTCCTATTGCTACAAGAGCAGCAGGTTACTACCACAATCTACATATCATGGTAGTAAAAACCAATTCAAAAGACATTCACATCAGCTTATAGCAAGGTCATGCCTCGTCATGCATAAAATGTCTCTGAATCACAAATGGGCATGTGGTTGGAGAAGGATCTTTCTAGTATGAGCTGTATGGCTTGTGCTAGTCACTTTAATAAATTCACAGAATAGTGATACTTCCAGATTAGACAACCTGCTGTTTAGGGAGCAGAAAGTGGTATTTATTTATGTATTGTGAAGACTGTCAGTAGCTTAACTTTTCAAGTATTTTTCCTGATGTGTGAAGTATAGAGACTGGGACAGTAGTGGAAAAGTTTGGTAGATTTTGGCTGTTTGGACAAATGGATCTAGTGTGGCAGTTTTTCAAATATCAGGCATGATATTTTGTGTTTTGTGTTATGCATAAATTGCATATGTGCTAGAGAGGTGATGTAATGTACTCCATTCATTGTCATATAAATGCAGGGGGTCAGTAACAGTTGGTCATTTAGTTTTTATTGGTCAAGGACAAGTTCTAAGTCTTTGATTAAGATTCTTTTAATTAAAAAACAAGAATGTAGTGAGTGGGAGAGGGAGTAGGAGGAAATTCATTTGATTTGGCAGGAAAGAGTTGTGGGGGTCATTCAATTCTTGTAGAAATTCAGATGGAGGGAACTGTAAGTTTGTAATGGTTTTATGACCATGCAGTTAGTTCAGCTCTTTTTATAATTGCTTGGCTGAGTGTACCAGCAAGCTTTTAAAGTCTTCTTAGTTGTCTTTTATTATGTCTTATTGCTTGCTTGGCAAGATTTCCAAGTTGCACTGTTATGCTATACCATTGTGAGATTGTTTTTTCCAAGAATTCCAAGTTCATCTCTGGTGATTACTAGATCCCTAAGTAGGGTCTTCATTTAAAAAATATAACAAATAAATAAAAAAAGTATACTATTGAATAATCAACGATATTTATAATGTTTTATTACACAACCAATCATTCACCTCTTCCAGCTCCCCCTTCTTACAGTTTTCAGCATGCATCATGTTATGTGAACATTTATTTGTAAACCAAAAGTGTACCGATATTCAACAACTAATAACAACAGATATTTCAAACCAAAGGACTTCTCATTCTTCTCTTTAACATAAAACACTATTTTATTAAAACAATAAAAGCAATGATTAAGTGCTTTCATCAAAAAGTAAACTAATTAAATTGTTAATCAATCAGAACAGCTGTGTTAATTTAAAAGTACATTGCCATACAAATCTGTTTAAAAACAAAATAAAAACTACAATAAAACACTCAAGATGTTAATCAAAATTTATATTTTAAATAAAATTGGACCTTATATTCAAAATGGGCTAAAGGGAAATGTTCTCATTAATCCCTGGGAGGTGAAAGGCATGTAATCTCAACTACCATTTTATGTGTTCTAAAATCCCAAAATGAAAACAAGTGCAATTAGGTCTAGTAGAGGTATGTTTATAGAAGGCATTATTCATATTATGTTTGTTAATTTGATAAACATGTTCTTATATTCTTTTCCTCAGGTAACTTTCAGTTTTGCCGACATAATAAGCTGGGCAGGCCAAGAACTTAGCTATCCACTTGGAATGATAGTTTCCTTTACAGAAAAAAAAACTTTGGAACATAAATAATTATTTAATATTGAACTATCAGCCTCCAAAATATAGCAAAATTGTCCATATGTACCCCACGTAGTTGTACCTCTCTTCTGTGCTCCAGCACGCTACATATGTGATTGTTCACTCTCAAAATTTTGTTTCAAATTGGAACTTGTTTTAAAGACAAATAAGGGGCTAGAGCCCAAAATTTGATGAGTTTCTGAATTGCCCCTTAAGATATTCCAGTTCCTCGTAATAATACTTTTGATTTCACTTGCCTGTGAACCATATTTGACCACTAAAGCCCTCTCAAAATTGCTTGTTTCAAGAACACTAACCTAATGGTTAAGCCCAACTCCTAAAAGGGGTTTAAACTTCATACCCCAATTAAATAATGCATACACCATAATGTTTTCAACAAGGGGTGCTGGATAACCCTGAGCTAAAAACATAGCAATAACTCGAAGCTCATTTTTTACATCCTCAAGCTGAGAGATCATCCTAGCCACTGTAATGCTCTGGCCTTTGACAATACTGATTTTTTTCACTAAGTGGGTGGCAACTTCAAAAATCCAAGTAGGAATTACTAAAAGTTGGCTTTCTATAAATGCAAGATTTATAGCCCTTACCATTATTATATATTATTATGTCCAAGTAATGAATACCTTTGCTTTTAAAATTGTGTGTAAATTTTAAAAAAGAAGATGATTTATTAATATATGTCGCAAAATGATCAATTTCCTGCATTGGCCCATTTCATAGAATATAAATATCATCCAGGTATCCAATATATAATTTAATATAATTATAAAAATGTTTGTCAAAACTTTAGCTTCCCATTCTAAAAGCACTAAGGTAGCATAAATGGGGGCACAAGAGGCACCTCATGGCAATGCCTTTTACCTGTTTAAAATACTCCCAGTCAAAAAATAAATACATTTTTATCCAAACTAAAGCCATCAAAACACTGATCAAATTGATCTTGTCATTATGAAAAGAAGTGTATCTTAACAAAGTATTGTTAAAAAGTTCATACCTTTATCCTTAGGTATAGAAGTGAAAAGGTAGACCACATCCATAGTCAAAAAAATAATTTTCTTGGAACAAAGTTCATCTTTTAATCTTCTTACAAAGTCCCAGGAATCAATAAGGTTGTCGACCTTGTAATAAATTGGTTTTAGCCATCTATCAATAACTAACCCAATAAGGTATGTCTTAGACCCGTGCCCTGCCACTATGGGTCCAAAAGGTGGTTTCGCCCACATTTTTGTGGACTTTAGGAATACTGAAAATAGTGGCTACTACTGGATTCTTAACCTTTAAAACATTGTAAATATCAAAGGAAATTTTCCGGTCCAATAAATACTCTTCAATATAAGAATCAATTCTTTGATAACTGATTTTAATTTTGTTAATGGAAACCAGTGAATAATTTCCACTATCATTGAATAAATTATACATGGCTTTCAAATAGTTCAAGAATCAAAAATAACTACCCCCCACGCTTATCAGGATTCATGATCTAAATAGATTTATCATTCCTAAGTTTGTCAAATAACTCTTTTTCCTCTTTATTTAATTTATAAAAATTAGACCTTTTGTTTTTACATATAATGTGTAAGTTATAGGTTTTGTCAAAATAGCTTTCTCCAAAACTGCTAGGGTGGGGTGCAGTGGGGGATTAAAAGTACTTTTCTTCCCAAGGTGTTGAGTACTACTAGAAACATCAGGATTGACTATAATTGTTTTAACCTTAAAATAAGGTGCTAAATTTAACTAGTGTCAACAAAATAATTTTTTTGGGAGGGTACGACTTTTAGTCGTTTACAGAAAAGAGAAAAGTGTTCCGTAGTTACAGTATTGCTTGTGTAATTATAAATATGAAAGCCACTGGAGGTATGTATGATGTTATTAGTTGAAACTATCAGGGTAACAAGGTTTCCACATTTTCTGTGAGTGTGTGTAAGGGGTCTGAAACCACTCCTGCCCTAAATCTAAATGACTCAATTAACTCTTGGAAACCGCTGTGGGAACCGAATTTAAAAAAAAATAGTTATTTTGACACCCTAATTATAACCCATCTTGACATTCACATTAGAATCTTTTGAGTTGGATTTCACATGTGAAGGACCCCTGTTAGGTTTCTTGAGAGAGTAGGTTTGTTTATTAGCATATTATTTCAAATCCCTCTCAAGTTTCCTTACTTTCCTTTCATGTGCTTTAACACACTTTTTCTCACTTTAATTATATTAAATTGCTTGCTGTAAAACCCCACCCACTGTTCAAAAACTAAATAATTTGTAATGTCAACATTCAGTTTTTTTCAACTTCTGACAACAGATTACTAAGCTTAGCATTTTTAAGCTTAACAATTTTATGCATGCATTCAAACTCAAACCTGTCAAACATCTCAATGAATTCCAAATACATTTCATCATTAAAATCAAGTCCCAAGGGAAATTTAAACAGTCCTAACCCCTGAGGGACAAGTTTGGCTTCAGGACACTTAGGTGTTGTCCATTTGTAGTTGTTTAATCTTAAAAAGTTTCTTTTCAAATAAAAAGATTAACTCTTTCAACAAACCAGCAGTGTTCCAGTCATATTCAAAGTTAGGTTCCCTGGAATTAATATTGTCAGTGCTAAATATAAAATTCTTGTGGATAAATGAATCAAAATAGCTCTTGACACTTGCCTTAATAGGACTGTGATGGGCATTCTGTCTATTTGTCTCAGAAACATTATGAGAATGATTATTACCAAGACTATTTCCCTTAACTGCATTACTCTTTAATGAAGCTGCTGTTGCAGCAATATATGTTTTTTTTAGGGACAGTACCTTTTGGCTTGGCTCTACACCTTTCATAATCAACCCAAACAAAAGAAGAAGTTGCTCCAAGCATATTGTAGTCTTCTGAAAGGGTTGTTCATCCACTATTAGCCCCAAAAATTAATTTATCTCCACTGTCACTTGATTGAATGTGTTTTCCTTTTGGTGCAAACACAGGTAAGCTACCTTGTTTCTGGAACCTAGAAAAGGTGAAATCTGTTTGGCTGACAGGTTCTGTCAGCCGGGTAAGCTCTTCTTTGACTACTTGAATTTTGGATTGAATTCTGTTGAACCCACCACAATGGTCTGGAGAAAATATGGAAGGAATATCATCCAGAGAATCCATTCCTGACTGTAACCACAAAAAAAAAACTTGTAAACCAAACATGTAGTGATATTAAACACATTTATTTGTGAAAAGTTAGTGGACCATTCTTTTTGTTCTCATGTTCCAAGATTACAGTACTCTTCTTTAACACTGCCCTCATGTTTTACATTCATCTAATAAAGTATAATTTACTGGTAAAAGTATATGTTGTGAAGGCTGCCAGCCCAGCTAGCTAGAATTTTGTAAATAATCCTATGTCATTTGTAAATATTAATAAGATCTACAGGCTTGTATTACAAATGTAAGAGAACTATATGTTATGATTAAACTATATGCTCTGTACTGAGCTTCAAGATTGTAACCACAGTGCACCCTGCAGGAAAGGAGCAGAAATATGTATAAACTACATGCCTATGCAAATGTATGTGTTGATGGTAAAGGCTGAAATATACAGAATTAACTTGCAAACTCTAAGAAAATAACTAAAGAGTTTTACAATATGCTATAAAATTAGTTTATCTCAGCTAAGAGATAGAATGTCTGCAGTTGGAAATTCTTCCTATTGTCTGGAAACAGAAATAATTATAGGTTTCCAAGGTAAAAGTTTTATGATTTCCAGTTCCAGGCATGTTTCTAACACATAAGTGTCAGCTTCTACGAAATAAGTATTCTTCATACTGAGGTGTTATATTTTAAGTTCCTGTTGGTCTGGAAACTAAAAGCAGAGTTGACAAGAATGATGTAATCTGAGATGACCCAGCAGAAATGTTTTGATAGTAATTTAAGAACAATCTCAGAGAGAAAGTCTGTGCATTTTGTGTCTTGTTCTGGACCTGTAAACATCCTCTCACCAGCACTTGTCTTTGATCTGTAAGTAAGACTTAGATCATAGTATTTCTCTTAGAGATAGATAGAAATATAGCTAGATTAGTCTAGATGTTTTCTGTATTTATGCAAGACTGTCCTGCAATGTTGTTTTAAAATAGTTCCTATGATTCTGAACTCTATTCTCACTGTGTTGAGCTATTGAATATTGTCTTGTTCTCTTATTATTTATTATTAAATATATTTAAACCTTTTAATTGTGGCTAGTTTTTTAGAGATATTTAAGCTCTTAGGATACTTGCATGTATTTGGTAACACTGTACAGGCCACTCTAAAATAACCTTAAAGTCGTGGACGCACTTACCAATTGGATAATAGTAACATTACACAATAGAATTGGTCACCCTTTGTAAGGGCCTTTAGTAGCTGACAAGGGTGGTTGGTGGCAGCTGGTACTACCGTATAGTCTGGGCAGAAGGATGTATAGCTAGCGAACCTGTGCCAGCCTTCCACAGGAGTGTATGTGTGATTGTATACAAACCAAATCTCAAAATGTGTGTGTGTCAGCTACTTGGGTAGGGACATGAACCGCTGGTTGGACAGACAGGGTGCTGGAGGTTTTGGCTTGTCTACTAGGCTGAGATCTCAACCCTATAGCTGTGCCAGTGTGGAGTCTTATTCGGGATCTGGAGAGAAAGAGAGAAACCAATCCCAGACTGAGTGCGATCTCTGTGTGCTCTTAAGGGAAATTGTACTTTACTGTGTGTGTACTTGTCATCCTCCCAATGTGCACGTCCCTCACTGGTGTTATTGGTGAGGATTAAGGCTCCTTGATTACTGGGCCAGTGCAAGGGCGTCACATATGTCTATATATTTTTACAGCCCCTCTTCTCATTAATTTTGGCTGTGTTTAACTGCCGATGTAGACCGCCATCTATGCACTTTATATGAAAGCAACTATTTACTACAATCTCTGTCATCACACTTAAACCTATTTAGATGGCTGACAATACTATTTAGTGTTCTTTGCAAAGGCTGCTATCTTTTTACAATAAGTGCCAGTTTACTGGACCCCTATTTTATCCAATAGAGGCTGCTCAGCAGAAGTGGCCCCACTAACTACTTAAGATAAGCACAACAACCCATTCATTTTACCACCAATATCTACAATTATTTACACTATCATAAATTAACTAATAAACCAATCTATCTAAACAGTACAGACTAATTAATATTCCAAAATGAGCATGCTAATTGGACAGTCCAACAACTGTGACCATTTTAGATAAACTGAATAAATAATTAAAAAAAGAAAAATATAACACATACAATATAAAACAATCTAAACCTATGACAAAACCACTCAAACTTGTAGTATAATACTTAAAAAAACACAAAATCAACCAATACATCCTCATGTAAATTGCACAACCACCCATGAGCCTTCTTACCTCAAAATCACTCTAATCTCAAAAAATAAATGCCAATAATACATAGTAAAGAAAGAAAATAATACAAAGACAACATGGAATTTAACTCTGATCTAATAGCTACTACTAACAACTACATGAAATATTTAACAACATACCAGAGATAATAACTCAGCCTTCAACAAGTAAGAAAGTACTGCAAGAACAGGAAGTACAACAACATAATTCCCAGAGAAATCAGGACAATATGATGACCTGTACACTTCAAACCAAAAGAAAACTTTCAGACTAATAGAAAAATAGAAACCAACAAAAGACATGAAAAAAAAACGCCTGAAGAAATCGAAATACTAAAATTAGAAAAGGAAGAAACAAGTACAAGAAAGTAAACAAACTGGCTATAAACACATTTCAAAACTGGCAAAAAAAACTACAGTATAGACTTTCACACTATTACACCAGAGAACTTAAACTCAGTAGTAAGAAAATTCTACACTACAGTACGAAACGCAAGTGGAGAAGAATATCTTATGAGGGGATTTGTAGCTACACATACAGGACTCAACAGATATATAAACAACCTACCATTAAACAGCAACATTAACATAATTACATTTACCCATCTAACAAATGCTAATAATGTATTTAAATCAGAAATTAAAAATACAGAAGAAAAGGAAAAGATACAGCAGAACACCACAACAGACTAACAATACAAGAAGTAACACAACTGAGAAACAGCCAAGCACTTTCCCCAAATACAGCAGATGGACTCAAGTCTGGTTTGATATCTAACTACACTTCGCAAGATGTGGAAATGAAGGACTGCGATCTCTCACAAAAGACAGTTTTACAATATGCGCTACTAATTATTCCTTTCTTAATGGCAACTTCTGCTCTACATTCTATTAAAACCTCTACCAGTGCTGGTCCTTCATCTAGGATCCCCCTTTTTCTTTCTCTTTGCCCATACTCTGACATCAATCCTTGATAGGGAAGGCAGTCTCTAACCTGTGGTCCAAATAAGTTCTTGGCATCTTCCCATTCTATTACCTTTCTCTCTCTAGTTATTTGTTCCCAATACCTTGGTTCATTTGCTAGTTTTCTCTGATATATTCCAGCCCCATCTTGTCTATTGTCTGTATCCCTAATCACAGTCATCCCAATCAGCAGAATCTCCTTTCTCCATTCCCATGTTGGCTTAGTTCTTAGAATATTTTATGCTGCTTTATGAATACAATATTCTGTATGATTATTGTTCTCCTTAAAGGTCTGCATCCAAAATGCCAGTCTTTTCTTGTTTCTTGAGCTTCACCCATTTCATCATCACCTCTTTCCATTTTGAAAATCTTTTTATTTTATTATCTTATAGACAAACAATACAAACCACAGAAGAACACTGTACAAACATCAACAAAAACTATATACAACTATACATTGCCCATATCATTCACAATATATACAACAGATAATACATTAAGGAGATATAATACAAAAATGAAAAGTGTTTCAGGTTAAAAGACAATCAAAGAATACATTCCAAAAATTTTCAGAACAGAACTTGTGATTACCTTTATAAAAGAGATACTTTTGTGCCCTAATATGCCTAATTACCAATTCCTTTAGACCTTCCCATGTTAGTGCGGCTTGGCACTTCCAATGCAATGAGATATAATATTTGATAAATATGACAATTGAAATCACCACCTTGAGCTGAGCTTTAGTAATATTATCAGGAGGGATATGTAATAAAGCAAATTGCCAAGAAAGTGTTGATTTTTCGTATCCCATTTTCTCCAGAATAACTTTAAGGGCACACCATAGTCTGTACACACATTTGCAACTCCAGAAAATGTGATATATATTGGCTACTTGATCCTTACAAAATGGACACAGAGAAGACGAGTTGGGATGAATTTTATTAATGATTGCAGGTGTTAAATACGCATTATTGGTGATCATGAGTTGCGTATAAAATAATTTTTTAAAAGGGATATATTTAATACTTGATTTGAGAGCCTCTTTCATTAGTGCGGGAGTTATACTCGGGTCCTTATCTGACCAGAATTTAGAAAATAAAATACTGGCAAATTGTTAGATCTGATAGAGATTAATAACTTTTATACATTGGAAGTCATTTTCTTTTTTAGCAGAAGAAGTTTCCAAATAACCTTGGCAATTTCGATATTTTCTCTAGATAAGTCAGGATGATCATAGTATGGATTCAATAGTTCAAAGATTTGTCTAGTTATTAAAGTATATTTATTGGATAAATTAAAGGTTTGCCTGATCTCGGATAACTTCAGACGTTTGACTAAGAAAAAGTCTGCCATGCACTTATCCTTAATAAGGGGGAAATTGTCCAGATTTATCAAGTTACCATTTAGAGTTAAATTGGGATTTAGATGTATTGGTTGGAGGGAAATGAATGCCTGCAAAAGTTTTAGCGAAGACAATAGTTTATGAAATCTGATAACGTTATATTTCAGGCCATATAAGATTTTATATTTGTCTAGACTAACTTTGCTCAAGAAAGGTAAGGCGGATGGATTGAATTTAAGGGATCTAATATAATTGAAGTAAAGTAATACCCAGTTAGGGTGCCAGGCATCTGAGGTATTAATATAGTTTGCTATCTTAATAATTCTACTACTTTGAATAATATCATAGTAAAGTTTGAAGTCAGGAAGAGAAATACCACCCAAATCCTTCGGGTAAGTAAGTTTAGAATACGAAATTCTCACCGATTTAGGAGACCAAATAAACTTAGAGAACTTTGAGTGTAATTTATTGAAAAAGTATAGAGGGATAATCGAATTAGTCGAGTTGAAAATATACAAGAATCTGGGAAGGATATTCATTTTTATAATAGTTGCACGTGCCATAAAGGGAAGCTTAAGTTGAAACCATCTCTTTAAATCCCATTGCACCTCCTTCCAAAGAGAAGAAATGTTCTCCTGATACGAAATAGATTGATCAGTTGAGAAAGTTACCCCCAGGTAACGAAGACTTGAATTAACTAGAATAACATCAGAGGAAAAATTTAGGGGATATGGTGATGTGATATTAACCGGAAAAATTTGAGATTTGTTTTTGTTAACTTTGTAGTTGGCAAATTTAGAGAAGATATTAATGGATTTCATGATTTTCTCTAAGTCTGAATTTGGTAAAGAGAGGTAAATATTTAGATCATCCGCAAATGCCGAGAGGGGGATACTAGTTCTAAATAGCTTGGGGATGATCTGATGAGTTTTTTGTTTAATAAGAAGGAAGAGAGGCTCTATATATAGATTAAATAATAAAGGAGAGAGAGGGCAACCTTGTCTCGTACCATTAATTATGTTAAGCCTCTCAGATATACCATTATTAATATGTAGTGTTGTATAGGCTTTGTGGTAAATGGTCTCAATAAATTTTGTGAATGATGTAGGAAAGTTAAATAGAGGCAGAATAGAGAGTAAAAATTTCATACTCATTCTATCGAAGGCCTTAGAAGCATCTATTGCTAGAGTGTACAGGGGGTACCTAGCTAAAGACGAGAAAGTTATCATAGCTTCTAAAGCTAGAGTATGATCTGAGGTCTGTCTATTTCTAATGAAGCCCGATTGTTCTTTAGAGACTATACTAGGTAGCAGTACTTTAAGTCTATTGGCAAAAATTTGGGCCAAGATCTTTAAGTCTACATTAAAAATGGATATGGGTCTAAAATTTTCCGGTTTGGTAGAATCTGCTTTACCTTTAGGGATAAGAATAGCCTTAGATGCATTGAAATGGGGATCACTTATACCCTGGTGGAGAATATGATTATAAATCAAATATAAAGCCTGTGAGAACTTGTTGGGATATAATTTGTAGAATTCTGCTGTGAATCCATCAGGACCCGGGGCCTTATTCAATTTGAGGTTATTGATCACACCCAGGACTTCCTGAGAAGTAATTTCTTTATCTAACAAGTGAAATTGATCCGTATTTAGTTTTGGGAAAGATAATTCTTTAAGGGTATCATATAGCATGAAAAAATCGATAGGGTCATTAGGTGAGCTATAGAGCTCAGTGTAAATTTTTTGAAAGACTTTTATAATATCCTGTGTATCATGGTAGAGTTTGTCTTGATAAGAAATTTGAGAGAAAATGTGTGATGGTTTATTCTGATTAATTAGCCTAGCCAAGAACCTAGACGGGCATTGAGCCCAATCGGAATATTTGGCCAGCATTTTGGTTTCATGAGCTGATAAATTATCTGCCTGTAGAGATAAATAATCTTTCTGCATCTTAACTAACTGCGATTCTATCTCGCTATCATATTTGATCTGCAGTTTATTCTCCCATTCTGATATTTTCTTGCTCATTTCAGACTCCCTTTTATGATATAATTTCTTGAAGTAAGAGGCTTTATTTATCAGAATGCCCCTAATTACCTTTGTGGAGGCCCATAATATATCTATAGGAATATCCTGGTCTTTTGATGCTTGTATAAATTGGTTTAAGTTATCTTCTATAATCAAAGCAATTCCTTCTTTTTGAAGTAGATTAGGATTAAGTCTCCACAACAATGGACTATTTCTACTGTTACACCTCTGATTGTAATCTAGGGAGAGGGATAATTTTGAGTGGTCAGATAAATTTCTGTTATCAATATGTAGTTCTATTTGGTAGTTAGCCAGGATCGAAGAAAGAAGAAAGAAATCAATTCTGGACCAACTCTTATGACAACTGGAGAAAAAAGTGAAGTTAACTCTATTAGTGGGTTTTCTGTGTGATATAAATGGGTCAACCAAATTGAAATCTTCCTTGAGCTCAGCTAATACTGACACGGCTAGTTTATTATAATTTGTATTACCATTCGACCTATCTGTAGTGGGGTTCTGAACGGAGTTCCAATCTCCTCCTATAATAAAATAGTGGTTGGGCACCTCTTTCCATTTTGAATTATAGTTTTCTGCCTGTGCTATGTATAGCAGCCTTAACTGTGTTGCTCTGAAATGCCCCTTCAACTCGGGTAATCCCAATCTGTCCTGTTCTATTGGAAGAATACATTTATCCCACTTGACTCTTGATGTCTCCCTCCCAGATAAAATCCTTTAGCTCTTTATTAATTGCTTTCCAAAACTTCTCCTCTGGTTGATAAAAATGCCTGCCTGTGTATAAGACTAAAGGGACTAAAAACGTTTCAACTGCTAGTATCGTATTATTAGTATTGCATGATAACTATAGGAATCAATCAGAGGAGGTTAGGAAGGATTGGGAAGAGAGACTGGATAATCAATTAACAAAACAAAATGGGGGGATGTATGTATATTTCTCAAGTATGCAAAAAAATCTAGAAGATTTAGGATCTTTGCTTGGAAGTGTTTACATAAATATTTTTATACCCCAAGTAGACGCCAAATAATTTTTCTTCAGGCAGACAGGAAATGTTGGAGGTGTGATAGGAAAGAAAGAGGTAATTGGGAACATAATTTCTGGGAGGGTAATGAGTTGGCAGACTTTAAAGATTCCCTGCAGACTGCTCTGTCTGAGATGCTCGGTGAGCAGATTTTAGTAACTGGGGAAATTATTTTTTTGAGCTATGATACAAAATCAGAATTGCCTAGACATAGTAAAGTCTTGCTGAGTCTAATTATGGTGGCTGCCAAAAAAGCAATTACTAGAAAATGGAAATCAAAGTTTAAACCAACTTTACCAGAAGTAGCAAAGATAGTAACAAAGATAAAATAACTGGAAGTGGGATCTATAGAAAAGGGTAGGAGCAAATTACATAGGAAAATGGGAAATGTGGGATCAATACATGTAGAGGAGGAATGAGGTATAAATAAGGCAGGATCTGAATCAGCTATATAATGGTTGACTGAAAATGAGTGGGTATATTAAAAGTAATGTATAATGTTTGCAGCTACAGTTGTGTCGGCACGGTTTGCAAAGTATAATATTTGTAACCTAGATTGTGTTGCCATGGTTAATTTTCATTTATATAAATATAAGTTGGCCTATGCCATATATGATAATTTAATAAAGATGTTTCTTGTTTCAGAAAAAAAAATTCACAATGAAAAAAAAAAAGATGGCACAGAATACCTAGCTAATTTTAATGATCACACCAAAAAACATAGAACATTACAACCTCACGCAACAATTACTCAGAGGATGCATGTTTGCAAACCACATAGACCCATTATGTCCTATAAAAAGTTTTAAAAGATACCTTCACAAAATGCCACCTAATATGACAGCACTGTTTCTCTACACAAAGAGACTTCCACAAGATATACTAGACAAAATGGAAACATGGTACACAACACAACCAATGGGAATACATTTCAAAAATGCTACCAGAAAATTGCAAATTAGCAAATCTATCAAAAAGATATGCAAACCACTCAAGAGCAACAGCATTAACTTTACTTTCACAATCAGGAATGGAAACATGACAAATGATGAGCATTACAAGGGATAAAAGTAAAACATCACTACACTCCTATTACCAGCCATCACTAGATGATTTCAATACATGGGAAATAATCTCTGGAACACAACATTAAACACCAAAAAATCCAATAAAGATAATGCTAATAAAACAGACAATGAACCAAAAAAAAATGAAACCCCATAACACAGAAGCTCCAAACTTTGAAAAAACATCTGAAACATTACCAAACACAGAAAAATAATAAATTATGGAACAGTAAACATAAAAACCCAAGAAAATAAGTACATTTATTCTTATATATATAAAACTTAAAAATAAAAAAAATAAAATGTATACATGACTAAAGATAAACATAATATCTCTTTACAAGTACTACACTAAGAAGAACTCAAGTCAAAGTCTGAATATTGGCAACAAACACATCAGAAGCAGTATAGATATATAAAAGAAACTACAAGAGCAAAACATAGCAAAAGTTTTAAAAAATATATTTACTTATATAATTCTCTTTTTATACCTCTTGAAAAATTAATAATAACTTGTTTTTTCTTAATTTAATTAAATTAAAATAAAATAAACAACCTGAATTGAAAGTCTGGAACTATTTTCTCTCAGAATAGTGGAAGAATACAAAATAAAACAAACATAAACCTAAATAGCAACAAGAAAAGCACAACACAACACAAAACTAACACCATTGTCTAATAGCAATATCCCAGGGCTGGGTGCAGGTAGATCCAGCATTACCCACACCCAATTATGGCTTATTGCTATATTCTACCCACTAAGGAGTAGATTAGTAGTTATTCAAATTGTCTGAAAACTGATTAATGTATTTAAATCAGGTTTAGAGGCCCATAGTTTTCACTTCCATACTTTATCATCCTGAGAGCCAAACAGAAGCTATGAAGTCACAAATGGAGAACAGACATTTGTGTTTAGTGAGTTATACCCATTTAACAGAGTTGGATAGAAAGTATAGTTGTGTACACTTACCATAAATGTAGATGTTCGAGTGTATTCACTGTTGCAGTCATTACATTTGGGTAATCCTGCTGGCAGGTTGCCCTCAGTCAGCCTGAATTCCAAAGTCCTGGGTCCTGTGTTGGCTGCCGTCGCCCCTTCCCTGACGTCAGGTCATCAGGGGTATAAAAGATGAGGCTGACACCATTTTCTTTAGTTTATCTTGCCCCAGATGTCAGATGCCCCCTAAAAGGGTAGCCAAAATTTATATACATATAAATACATGCACCAATATAAACTTTACCTTCATCTACAAGCAAATACACCACATGGGTTGCATAAATCAGAGGAGGATAGATAGGTTCCAACAGAAGAAAAGGGGGATGGCGGGTGAGTAACCTGGACTGCAACAGTGAATACACTCGAACAGCTACATTTATGGTAAGTGTACACAACTGTACTATGTTCTTCGTGTTTCACTGTTGAAGTCATTACATTTGGGTAGAGTCCCAAAGCTATGGATGGGAGGCTAGAGCTAAACAGCATTAGGAGCAACTATGAGGCCCTGCAGAACTGCAGTCACAAAGCCTGCCCTGGATTTAGAGTAGAGTGGCAGATGATAGTGCTTAGTAAAGGTGTGCACTGAACTCCAAGTAGCAGCCTCTAAAATGCCCTTGGTTGGTACTCCCCTGAGAAAGGCTGCTGAAGTGGCTGCAGCTCTGGTTGAATGTGGCCTAATGCCCTTAGGTTCTGGCTTGCCATGGTGTAAGTAACAAAAACAAATGCAGTGGCCTATCCACTTTGAAATAGTCTGCTTTCAGATAGCCTTTCTTTGTGATCCTGCAGCATACGCCACTACTAATTGTTCTGTCTTTCTGAAAACTTTGGTTCTGTCCAAGTAGAATCTAAGCTGTCTGTGTATGTCCAAAGAATGCAGAATTCTCTCCCCCTTGTTCTGTGGATTTGGATAAAAATTTGGCAGATGAATAGTTTGGTTAAGACGCACACTGAACACCACCTTAGGCATAAATGTTGGGTTTGTCCTCAGAGAGACCCTGTCTGGATAAAAAAATGATAAAAGGTTCCACAGCCATGAGTGCCTGAAGCTCTGAAACTCGTCTTGCAGAAGTTATTGCTAGGAGCAGAGCTGTTTTCCAGGATAAAAACTTTATATCAGCAGTAGCAGCTGGCTCAAAAGGAGGCAGTGTGAGCTTTTCCAAGACATAGTTGAGGTCCCATGCAGGCATTGGTGATCTCCTTGGAGGTCTTAAATTTTTGGCTCCTCTGAGGTACTGTTTTAGTAAGGGATGAGAAAAGATTGGTAGCTCTGTATTGTAATGAGCCGAAATGGCAGAGGCATGAATTTTAATAGATGAAAAAGATAGACCTTTGTCAAGCATCTCAGTTAAGTATTGCAAAATCTGAGGAATATTTGGCACAGCTGTATCAGTTCCTTGTGCCTGGTTCCAAGCACAGAATCTCTTCCATTGTTCAGCATAAGATTTTCTAGTACTAGATCTTCTGGCCTCCAAAATGACATTCATCACAGCTTTACTGAGAGGTGTATTTTGTATGACTACATTATCCACCATGCTGCCAGGTTTAAAGTCCTGAGTTGGCTGTGCAGGATCTGATTGTTTTGCTGGGACAGTAGATGAGGTATCTGAGGTAAGGTCCATGCTGGGCATTGCGACAAGCTCCTTAGTATTGGATACCAGTACTGGCAGGGCCGGTCTGGGGCAATCAGTATCATCCTTGGCTTCTCCTGTCTGACCTTTAGGAGCACCTTGGGGAGGAGAGGCAAAGGGGGAAATGCATATACTGATAGGTTTTTCCAGCTGAAAGATAGGGCATCCACTTTCCATGCTTGTCTGTAATAAATCCTTGTGCAGAATCTTTCTAGTTGGTAGTTGTGAGGGGAGGCAAATAGATCTATGTCCGGGCATCCCCATTTCCTTGTTATCATGCTGAAGACTTGTGGATCTAGGTGCCACTTGTGAGGATCCATGAGGTTTCTGCTTAGTTCATCTGCCAGAGTATTTTTCCTTCCTGGCAGGAATTGTGCCTGCAGATGTACTTGGTAAGTCAATGCTGTGTCCCACAAAGTCATGGCTAGTCTGCAAAGGGGGTAAGAATGTGTGCCCCCCTGCTTGTTTATGTACCACATGACCGTGGTGTTGTCTGTCTTTATCAGTAGTTGCCCTGGATGAAGTAGGTCCTTGAAGGCTGTCAGGGCATTTTGAACTGATAGCATCTCTTTTTGATTGATATGTGGATGCATTTGGTTTGGGGTCTATGTGCCCTGAATGCATCTTCCTACCATGTGGGCCCCCCAGGCATAATCTGATGCATCCGTTGTTAGTGTTTGCCTGGCTGGGGGTAATGTGAATGGCTGTCCCTTGTTTTGGTGACAAGCCTTTGCCCACCATCGAAACTCCTGTTGCAGGCAAGGAATGAGAGTAATCATAGTTTCTAGGCTGTGGCAATGTTGAGTCCAAACACTTTTTAGGTACCATTGAAGTTTCTTCATATGCAGTCGTGCATATGGAATTAGTAGGATGCAGGATGCCATGAAGCCCAAAGCCTGCAGAATTTTTCTTTCAGATAACTGGGCCAACATTTTGAAATAGGTAGTCAGTTGCCTTTGTTTGTCTGGCGTGAGATAAGCTATCTGGGCAGTTGTATTTAAGCTTGCACCCAGGAATATTATCTCTTGTGAGGGTACTAGTTTTGATTTCTTTTCGTTGACTGTGTACCCTAGGCATGTTAGAAGTCTTTTCATAAATGCCAGATGCTGTAGAAGAATGTCCTCGTTCTCTGCTTGAATTAAACAGTCATCCAAGTAAGGCTATATTTGTATTCCTCTTTGTCTGCAGAATGCAATTACTGGTGCCAGGCACTTTGTAAAGACCCTGGGCGCAGTAGATAAGCCAAAGGGCAGTGCAGAGAATTGGTAATGCATTGAGCCAGCCTTGAATCTGAGGTATCTTCTGCATATTTGTCTGATTGGGACATGCAGGTATGCCTCTTTTAGGTCTAAAGTCACCAGCCTGCAGAATTTTTCTTTCAGATAACTGGGCCAACATTTTGAAATAGGTAGTCAGTTGCCTTTGTTTGTCTGGCGTGAGATAAGTCATCTGGGCAGTTGTATTTAAGCTTGCACCCAGGAATATTATCTCTTGTGAGGGTACTAGTTTTGATTTCTTTTCGTTGACTGTGTACCCTAGGCATGTTAGAAGTCTTTTCATAAATGCCAGATGCTGTAGAAGAATGTCCTTATTCTCTGCTTGAATTAAACAGTCATCCAAGTAAGGATATATTTGTATTCCTCTTTGTCTGCAGAATGCAATTACTGGTGCCAGGCACTTTATAAAGACCCTGGGTGCAGTAGATAAGCCAAAGGGCAGTGCAGAGAATTGGTAATGCATTGAGCCAGCCTTGAATCTGAGGTATCTTCTGCATATTTGTCTGATTGGGACATGCAGGTATGCCTCTTTTAGGTCTAAAGTCACCAGCCAAGCATTCTTGCCCAGCATGGGCAGAAGCTGCTGCAAAGTCAACATCTTGAATGTAGGTATAGCCAGGAATGTGTTCAAAATAGATAGGTCCAGTACTGGCCTCCAGGCCTTGTCCTTTCTGGGTACTAAGAACAGTCTTGAGTAAAATCCTTGTCCCTGCTCTTGCTCTGGTATTAGTTGAATGGCCCCCATGTCCATGAGGGATGAGACTTGTTTTTGTGCCTCTGCCCATTGATTTTTTGGCAGATCTGGCCAGCTGTTTGCCTTTGGCAGGGTATGGAAATGGAACTTGTAGCCTTGTGACACGATATTTAAGACCCCCTTGTCCTGGGTTATAATGTGCCAATTTTGAGAAAAAAGTGTAAATTTCCCCCCAAGGGTGCTGCCAGGAGATAAGTGCTTGGTGCAGGCAGGGGGAAGTCATTGGGACTGTTTCCTGAATGGTTGTGATTTGTCTTCTCCCACTTTGGAGGTAGAAGCTCCCCATTGTTTTGAGCGAAATGAACCTTGCGCCTGGGATCTGCCTCTAGGGCGTCTGGTTCTGCCCTTTGAGATCTGTCTGACACAGGAAAGGACCAATTATTTGTTGGCCAGTGTCTATTAAACCTAGGTGGCTGTACTTGTAAAAAAATCTTTGACCATTTGCATAGATTTAGCTTTGTCCTCCATTTTCTTTAACACCTCTTCTGCCTTAACACCAAACAAAGTATCATGCTGTAAAGGTGCATCTAATAATTTAACTTTAACATGATCAGGCAGATTTTGTTCCTTTAACCAAGCATGCCTCCTAATAACAGAACCTGTAACTGCGGCCCTGCAGGAGGCCTCTAAAGAATCAAAACCACATTGCAAAGTATGCTTTCCAACTTGTTCAGCTGTATGCAATAAATCCTGTATTTCCTTGTTTTCTGCACATTCAGAGTTTAACAACATTTTCTGTTTAGCAATGGCATGACATGTTGCTGATATTTGAGCATATGAAACTGACAGTTTAAGGCCCTTATATAGCCAAGGTAACAGATGTGTAAACCTTTTTTCCCCATCTATCCAGTGCCTAGAATCTCTGTCAGTGGGGGTAGGGTTTTTTGCAGCGGAAGCCTTAACTCCTTTGGGACCCTGAGAAATAGTTTCTGGGTCTGCAGCAGGGTTTTTAAAAAAGGAATTTATGAGAGTCAGGAACCCTGTAATATCTGTCTTGCTTAACAGGAGCTGTAGGTAAGGAATCAGGTGTAAGACTAGACTCCAAAAACACATCTTCTACAATGGCTAGTGGCTTGTGTTGATGTAGTAAAAGGAAATCCCTGAGCCTCTTTTTAGATTCTGAAAAATCTTGGCTCTCCCAGTGGAAATGCTCCCTTGTGGTATGTAAGGTTTCCCCAAAAGAATAGTCCTCAGGAGGAGAAGCTGAAGGTATAGATTCTTCAGCATCAGAATCCTCATGGGGGGAAGAGAATATTCCTGATCAGAAGAGGAATCAGAAGAAATGGAAACCTGATCTGAAGATTCATAGTCAGTCTCTTGCCTAGGCCTCTTATCAGGAGGTGGATGGGAACCCCTGATCAAGGTAATCAAGTCTTCGGCCATTTTGAGCATCTGTTTTTTGGGCATAGAGGCCTGACTACGTGGCTCTTGAGTTTGTTTCTTTGCTTTGGAAGGTGCTTTAGTCTTTGCCTTTGAAGCTGAAGTTGGTTTGATGTAAAGATGTTTAGGTCTGAATACACCCTCAGAAGCCGGTGCCTGCTCAGCGGCTCCAGACCCATCTGAAGGGATAATATCCAAGGCTCCAATACCTTGAGTTTCCAGTGGCATGGCCGACTCCCCGTGGGAGTCGGTAATGGCCTGCAACTCTAATGTAGTGGGCATCAGGGGCTGCGAAAGCACCTCACTGAGGACCGGCGAACCAGCGACTGGCTTAGGAGAAGCTTTGTCGTCGGTTTTGGGCCTCGGTTGTCTATCTCTATCCTTTTCTTTGCATTTTTTGTGAATTCCGGTAGTCGGATGGCTATCCGACGACATTTCTGGTAATTAAACCGGCGTCCAAAATAGTTTAAAGCAAAATCATACCAACACTTAATAGTGCGTTGGTTAAATCTAGCACCAAACCTACAACCAGAAATGTTGTATCAAGGCCTAGGCAAGGAATACAGTAAGAATGAAAATCCTTATGAGGTATTTGCTTCCCACAAGAAATACAATTATTAACTTTTTCTGACATCGGTCTGGAGCAAGAAAAAAAGTTTCCCCAACGGGGTACTTAGCTTTATAGAAGACTTCAGATCTGAAACTCGCACACGTAAATCTCAGGAGTCAGCCAACCGGCACTTGCGAACTGCTTCTGCTTCGGGCACCGCACGGCAAGAAAGACTAAAGAAAATGGCATCAGCCACATCTTTTATACTCCTGAGGGGCGACAGCAACTGACGCAGGACCCAGGACTTTGCAATTCAGGCCGACTGAGGGCAACCTGCCAGCAGGATTACCCAAATGTAATGACTGCAACAGTGAAACACAAAGAACATCTGGTTACTGAGGTGCCTGATGTTCAGAAACTAAATGCACAAAGTAATGTTAAATCTCAGTGCACTAAGGCAAAGAGACAGAAAAAATATGGGTTTTTAGAGCAAAACATTTTATTGAGCATCTGGTAAATAAGGCATTTTGTACATAGTACACAGGTCACATGCAAACTGCTTTTGGTACTCTTCTGTTATCAGGGCAACAGTTTAACGTGGAAGCACGTGAACGCAAAGATCGCACAGCTGTCAGCCCTGATGCTGCATTTTTGAAAACCAAAAGAAACACAGATTTATGATCTGCAGTATTTGTTTGCATTTACAGAAATATCAGCTCATGTGTATGCATTACATAAGCACAACAGTTCACCACTACATGATAAGACAGCATAACTGTAAAAAACATATGATTTCTTATCTGAATCAAACAGCTATCTGCCTAAAACTCACTATTACAAGTATGACAGAGAACAAAGTTGTAATGCACCATACGGCCCTTGGATCAGACTCTTATTTAATGAAATTTCATTTTCAGCCCAGTACTTGTTGCTAGTCAAGGTATAGCAAATAACATAGACATTAATGCCTAATAATAAAGACATTAGGATCTACAAAACAATCTGAAGATATGAAAGTTATTACGGTTATTCAATTAAGGTACATTGTTATTTCCTTTAGCTCAGCATAGTCCACTGACATTTCTAATTGATGTATTTCCTTCAGGATCCTTATAACCTCACCTTCTGTGGGAGTATATCTTGCCTTCTTCCACTTGCAGTAATCACTTTTCAGAAGCTAAAAGCCAAAAGTCCACGTGGGCTCTGTCTATTCTAGAAAGCGATTCTCTGTCTAACCCAACCCTGTCAGGAAGTAAGATGGTGAGACAATGATCTGATTTTTCCAGATGTAATCACAAATGCCTTGTGATTCCTCTTAAAATGAGTCAGTCAGCTGCATGCTGAAAAGTACCCACTTAAGCATCAGCTGTGAAATTATTGCGAGCACATTGTAACATTCCAAGCGCTCTTAACAAGTATTGCCCCGATAACGGAAAAGTGCCCTGCTTTTTAAGTGCAGCAGAGTTGAGAGAGGCAGGTATTGCACTGATTCAGGGAGGATCTGCTGATGGGTTGTCATGACCTTCATCATCTTCAAAACAGCTGATTCAACAATAGAAGGATCCCTGTCACTACTTGGCCAATGTCAGGATCTTTTTCTATGACTCAAGGTGCTAACTTTACATAGATTTCTAGGACTCGTGTTCTATTGAGCAGGTTTACATTCTTAATATTAAATTCTGAGAAATTCTACAATAACACCGTCTAGAAAAAATGTACGTGGCATTTCAAGGCAAGACATAATCTGTGTAACATAATGTGAGCAGAGCAGAAATACAGAATGCTTTAAGTCCCAGAAAATAACATTTTACTTTCTAGTAAAAACAGGGGTTAAGCATTCCTTCATCAGCATTTCCATATTTGTTTTTAATTTTATCATTAGAATGTACTTTTAGTCATAATCTGTCATCTTTAAGGAAATGCTTCTGATTGTCTGCACTCCAAAAAAGTAATCAGAACATTCTGATTTCTCTTGTGGACTGTGTAGATATAGAACCTTTCTTCTGTCATCCAGGCCTGACAAAAACAGGGATCTAGATGAGATGGAGATAATGTGGCCCTTCTATTAGTCGTTCACAAAGCTAATGAGTCTGTTCATTAGGGGTGACATTAAAAATGTGCCACCCTTGCCTCCAGCTTTTGTTTGTACCCCCTAGTTACAGCAACATCAATTTCCCAGGACAGTGAGGCTTCACTAACATTTCAGCTGCTGTTTGTTTCCATGAGACAGTTCCCTTTAATTCCCCAGGAGAGGGTGGGAGAGATTAGATTGAAAACTAATGAGCCTATTAATTACAGTGTTTCAGAAGGGCCAGTATGGCCCACCAGCTACAGACCTACTGCGTCTTTCCTTAATCCTTTATTCAGCTGTGTATGTTAGCTTCAAACCAAATGAATGCTTGATTACTTGGATGGATATAAAAGATATTAGTTGTGATAGTGACCTTTGTATGGTTGTAGTTCATAAAAAGACTGGTTAAAAGGGTGCATTCCTTTTGGTTTCCTGTGGTTACATGAATATGCATAGACAGCAAAAGCTATTTATCTAGTCAGCTGTCCTGTAGTGCTACTAGTACACTGTACTTAATTTTTAGACAGTTTTTTTTGATTGCATGCTACCATTTTAATGCATTCTGTTTGCATCTGTTTGCTGCTAGTATATTATTCCCTCTGCAAATGTTGGCCTTCAGCGTTTCATGTAACTCAGAACTTTTTTAAATAGACTATTTTACAAAGATCCAGATACTGTGGTTTGATTTAACGTTTCAGTCATTAACTACAACAGAACAGAAATGAGCACATCATGTATTTTCTATGAGCTGGTTTGGTATGTAATTTGACCAGGGAAGATCTGAACTGTCTTGCCAAAAACTCAGTTTGTATCCCTACATATAAAAACAATCCATGTAGAACATAAACTAATTTAAAAGCACACACTCACCTATTATGCATACCAAAAGCATCTATATGAATAAGATGAATGCCTCCTTGCAGGTATTCATTCAGGTAAAGTTAAATGCATTCATAGCTACAGGATAAAGTGTGTCTGCAGATTTTAAATGTTTCCTGACAAAAAAGGGGAAAAAAAACTGTCAGAACAAAGAAGCCACAAGCTGCAGTTTTCTTTAAGTGATCTAACAATTAAGGTTTTTAAGTCATGTAACTGTTTAAATGCATGTATAAAATGCAGGTGTGAATAATTGCTAATCAGTCAGAAGACATCTTCTAAAAGCCTGATGAAAGCTTTAATTGATTTTTGATTCTATTATTTCAATAAAAGTTGATATGCCTCTAGCACGAGCCGTTGTCTTTATTTTCTGATGGCTAAAATTTGAATTGTTAGTATGTTTGTGTATTATTTTGGCTTACTGGAAGTAAAATCATTTTATTTTGGTTATTTAAAAAAACATGCTTCCATGTTGCAACTGTTACATGAAATTAGTTTTCTATAATGTTAGTGTGGGTGGGGTAAAGAGGGCAACAAGGTTTACTTTTTTATCTCACTTTAAAAGTGATATTGTCTAGTGAAAGAGACTATGAGCACATTGCAAGGAAAAAAGTGAATAAGAGGTGTTGGGGCAATCATTACAGTGAGGCTTAAAAATGAAATGTGTCTATTGTTTTCTGAAAAAATATTAAGTAATGATAAAGCAGGCAGCATATTAGCAGTATTAATTAAGACTAAATTGGCCCCAGATGTGATCATAAGTTCATGTATCCTTAAAAAGTATGACAATAAAATATCTTTATGGGTAGTGCAAAGTATTTTCAGTAAGTCTCCTGACAGTATGCTGCATGTGTTCTTGAAGTGGGAACCTCATTACAGATCTTGGCTCATCACTTTCTAAGATGGAATTTCCAGATGCAACAATCATACGTTTGTACGTGCAGGAAAATTACTGCCCTCATCAATGCTATGAGTTTTATTAATATATGACAAAAATACACCCACACCAGAGCAGTTTTACATTTTTAGTGCACTAGGCCAAACTAAACACAGCAGCATAGATCTTTGTTTGCCACTGAAATGGATCTCCACCATCAAGAGATCGGCATGTGTTTCTAGACTCTCTGTCAGCCAGTGAAGTGCTTAGGCTTGGGGGGGGGGGGGTTTGGAGACTTTGCAACCGGTTGCTGAAAGAGCAAGAACTTATGAGCCCATTGAAAGGCTTGTTGAAGGAGCACTAAAACAAACAAAGTGAGGCAGAGTGCTGTCATTGTTATGTGGCTAACATCTAAGACATGCCTTGGCGATAAAGATTAAAGGGCGCATTAGAGAAAGAAAAAGGTAATAAGTAAAACGAAGATAATCAGCTAGAAATGGGGCTAAACGTCTTGTTCAAGAATCATCTGGGAAAAAACTAGACTGCAAACATATATTGGCCATGAAATTCACATTTGTAAAACACTAGATTAAAAACGTATCTGTGGAACTAGTAAATTCACAGAAGAACTATTCCGTACCTCTCAAACTCTTAGAGCAAGAAATCTGCACAACAGAGGGACAAAGGCCCAAAAATAGGGACACTTTTTAAATATTGCTCTTACAAACTTAGAAAGTTGATGGAATAATAGAATAACTGGTTTTGCATTAGCATGGAGTTTCTGAAGGGTATGAAGTCTGAAACTCAAATGTCTGGCGCTATTTTCTAACTTCAGCCTATTAGATTTGCCACTAATTTACTGGAAACCCCCAGCTTTGTGAAAAACGGACCAAAAATATGAGGCAACTATCTGGACATTCTGCAAAAATCTGTACAGTTGAGAGGTATGCTGGAGACAAGACTGTGAGAGTTGCTAGGTGGTACAGAATGTAAGGTACATACTGACACACTGACAACAGAATATACAGAATGTGGGTACACACTGGCACACTAACAACAGAATATACAGAATGTGGGTACACGCTGGCACAGTTACAAAAGAATATACAGAATGTGGGTACATGCTGGCATACTAACAACAGCATATACAGAATGTGGGTACATGCTGGCACACTAACAACAGCATATACAGAATGTGGGTACATGCTGGCACACTAACAACATCATATACAGAATGTGGGTACACGCTGGCACACTAACAATAGCATATACAGAATGTGGGTACATGCTGGCACACTAACAGAATATACAAAATGTGGGTACATGCTGGCACACTAACAACAGCATATACAGAATGTGGGTACATGCTGGCACACTAACAACATCATATACAGAATGTGGGTACACGCTGGCACACTAACAATAGCATATACAGAATGTGGGTACATGCTGGCACACTAACAGAATATACAAAATGTGGGTACATGCTGGCACACTAACAACAGCATATACAGAATGTGGGTACATGCTGGCACATTAACAGAATATACAGATTGTGGGAACATGCTGGCACACTAACAACAGCATATACAGAATGTGGGTACATGCTGGCACACTAACAACAGCATATACAGAATGTGGGTACATGCTGGCACACTAACAGAATATACAGAATGTGGGTACACGCTGGCACACTAACAGAATATACAGAATGTGGGAACATGCTGGCATACTAACAACAGCATATACAGTATGTGGGTACATGCTGGCACATTAACAGAATATACAGATTGTGGGAACATGCTGGCACACTAACAACAGAATATACAGAATGTGGGTACACGTTGGAATACTAACAACAGAATATACAGTTGAAAGGACTATATACTGTGTTTGGAACAGATGGGAAGAGGAAGGCATGGTAAAAACAGGGAGTAGTAAAGAAGTTTGCTACCATTATTTGTGTACACAGTTTACTGTAGGATTACAAGATAAAGAAAATGAATGAAAAATGGAATGTACAGCAAAATCTTATGCATAAGCAGAGGAAAGTCTGCATGCACAAGTCAGTATTGCCAAAATATATTTTTATATTTATTTGTCTCTTGTTGACCAGGTTAGTCCACCTAGGCTGGTAGCCTCTTTTCAAAGGAGAGCTGAGGTGGTATTTATACTAAGATGGAAAATTTGGCAAGAGCATCAGGTACATCTCAAACTCTTTTTGATAAGTGCTGTGGGATCCTCCATACCCACCTGAGTTGCCACCAAGTCAAGCAGATGGTGCCTTGGGTTAACATCTTATGTGAGGGGCAATACTCTCAGGATTTCAGCACCCCCTTATGCTACACTGTAGTGTCAATAATCCAATCACCTGTAGTTGGAACAGAACTCATAGACTTCAGGTCTTCCAGCACAAAAGTGATTGCACTACCTGTTTGCATCACGTTTAGCAACTGGACAAGAGTGATAGATGGACTTTCTGTAAACAGTTTCAAATTTACGTCTAAAGACAAAGCATCATTGTTGTTTATATGCTCAGAACAGGAAACTACAGGGGAACTATCTGACTGAGAAGTTAAATTAAACAGTAGCAATCATACTCCATAAGTCCATTAAAGACAAGGTATGTCTCTAGAGATTGACACCTATTATTTTGCTGACCACTGACCAAAAAGTCTGAGTGTATTCATTGTAAACAGAACAAAACTCCTTATAGCAAGATTAGTACATTATTCAAAGATGGAAAGGTTAAAACACCTGCTGAATTATTATTTGAATGTTGCTGCTTGCAGTGTTTGTTGGGTATATGTCTGAGGAGCCTTCTTATTGGTCGTTGCCACTACAGGCTTTGAGTCCCTATCCAGAAGATACTTACTAAAATCTATGCCATTATGAGTCATCAGATTATGGGTGTAGTATCTGCTTGCCAGTTAGCCATGTACTGTCCTCATTAAGTACACATTACTGCCTCACAGGTATACTCAGAAAGGTAACAGAAAGGGGTTCCTTTTGTCATCACTGTTGTTCATATTGGCAATGAAAGTCAATGATGCTAGAATGAGGGGGAGTGAAGACATTGTTCTTTTATTTCCACTGTCCCAAAACCTGATGACTGCATGGTTATAAATGAGAGCTTGGTAATTCATCTGTCCACCTTTTATGTGTGGCAAAAGCCATTGTTAGAAAGAGATCAGGGTTGAATCTGAATGTAAACAAACCTGTGAGTTTCTGTCTTACTAGTGCTTCATCCTTCCCATCCAATTCCACCCATAAAAGTTGCATTCATCAGAAACTGCGTCCATCAGAAACTCCATCCATCAGTGACCGCGTCCATCAGAAACTGCATCCATCAGAAACTGCATCCGTCAGAAACTGCATCTATCAGAAAATGCATCCATCATAAACTGCTTCCATCAGAAATCACATCCATCAGAAACTGCAGCCATCAGTGTGCTTCAGGTTGCTGATCTTTGTTAGGGGCAGAATTGTACCTCAGGCATATACAGACAACTCTAAAGCAGTAATGAATAAAGTGAGTGTTTTATAATTAAAGAGAGGGAGATTCATCTGTTTTTCTTGCAAGGGTGGCTGCAGTGAAGATATCAATAATCTTCCTCATGCTTAAGAATCAGAACTACATGCCTTTTTGTATTTAATATACAATATTCAGCCAGTTATTTGATGAACCCACAGTTCTGAGGAACTAAGGCTTTTATGTGCAGCTAGTGTACTTTATATCCAAATAAAATAAAAAAATTTATGGTGTGGTAGTTTCTTTTTTTTTGTCCGTCTACCAACTAACCATGTCCTGTACGTATTAGAGTCTACAAGATGCCGGAGTAGATGCTTGATCTGAAGTGAACCACTGAGTGGTTAAATAATGTAGTCATTATGGGATGAAAGCAGATACGGTTAATGCCACCAGCTTTTACAAACTACCAGAGAATCTTTGTTGCTGTTTGGGGGTGCAGATCCATTATGGGTGTCTTAGAATGTACAGACTGAAGTGGTTCCCATTCAAATTGGGAAATGGCAGACAAGAAGCATATAGTATGTGCAGGACATTTAAAACACTAAAATAATGGTCTGCAAATAATCTAAGTATATAAAAAGCAAAATATGGGCTTGAAAATGCCCCATGTAAATCCATGGATCCATAGAACCAAAGCAACCAATCAAGCATCATCAATAAACTGACCTAGCTGGGTATCAACCCATATATTGTCAGGTGGGTTGCAAGCTGGCTCACTGATAGAAATCATACAGTCAAAATGGGGGACTCCACCTCTTCCAGCAGACCCGCAAACAGTGGTGCTCCACATGGATCAGTTCTGGTACCCCTACTGTTCAGAATCTATGTCTCTGAAGTACAGGCTAAAGCTAAAGGACTGTGGCTGACAAAGTTTGCTGATGACTGCAATCTGACAGCAATCATTGAAACTCCTAGCAATGTCAGCATCCTGAAAGAAGGTCTTACGCAGACTAATGACTGGTACCAAAGTCTTGGTCTTAAACTGAATGCAAAAAAATGCATTATCATCCCCTTTTGCAAGGGTGATGGTCCTGCAAACTAGCACATCAATAACAATACCCTAAGCACACAGTCAGTGGTGAGAGATCTGGGCACACAGGTTGATGGCAACCTTAACTTTCGATCACCATGTCTCCACAGTGGTAAGAAGGGCATTTCATATTGCTCATCTCATAAGTAAGGACATTGCCTTCAAAAAAAGAGGTTATAACCCCCCCCCCCCGTACTCTTCCCTCATCAGGCCAGTAATAGAGTACAATGTTCCCTTTGGCATATTCCTCTCCAAACATCTTCAGTAATTGGAGAGACCACAAAGGTTCCTTACGAAGGAAAGTCAAGGTCGTCAAGATCTGTCTTATGCAGACAGACTGAAATCATTGTTACTTTACTCTGTGTCTTATAAACTGCTCAGAAGCAACCTGTGTCTTGCATATAGAGCAACCTCTGACACAGCTTGGATGGAAATGCTGCACATTCGCAAGTCAAATGGCACATGGGTCACTCACTTAAAGGACCTTAACCTGGTATGTGACATCAACAGGACTTGCTGGAGAGAAGGATTTGTCTCACAGAGGTTGCCCCACCTTTGGAACAAGCTTCCAATTCATGTTAAACAAAGCCCCTCGTTCACCCTATTTAAGCACAATTTGGATGATTGTATGAGTAACCAGAAATTCACCCCAGGGGTTCCACCTGTGTCCCTCTTGGACAGGGGCAATAGGTGCTAATTGTAGTGTCTGCTTGAACCAGACACACTTGGGAACATGGGGTGAACTTGGCTGGGTTTGTAAAGGCCCTGGGGCTAGTAGCCTAGTAATCTCCTATGATCCTATGCCCCATCCCATTTAATACATTTAAATTAATAAATATCTGCAAAGCATACAGTATGTGCAGGACATTTAGAATGGCTAAAAATAATATGGCTATGGAGACAAAGAAGACACCTCGCTGCATTCTTATCAGTGCCAAGTATGCCCTATCTGAACCTTTACTTAAACTGCTCATCCCTATCCTACCCCCAGGGTTTGTGTCTGATGCCTGGAGAACCGCCATTGTAATTTTCCTATTCAAGGTGGCCTCTCTACAGACTTGAACAATTATAAGCCCATTAGCTTTGCCAAGCTTCTATTTAAAGCCATGGAATATAACACAACTGAACTAATTTATGATGTAGACCCCAGTCTGGTTCTCTGAAAAGCAGGTCTTGGTCTCCTGAACCTAGTAAGCTTTATGCTTATCTCAACCTTCCCAAAGCTTTTGAAACTATCGTCCATTCCAGGGTCACCGAAACATTAGACAAAGTTAATTTAAACTCTTATATTGTCCACTGGATTTCAGACTGGCTATCCAACAGATCCCATATCATGAAAGTTGATGGTACCCTACCTGAATGTAAACTGTCCCTTATGAAGTACTACAGGGATCAGTGCTGGGCCCTCTTCTGTTTAACATTTATTTTAAAGATATTTAAGCCCATATTCCATAGCTATTGTTGACCAAGTTTGCTGATGACAGCAAGATGGACTCTGTTATCTGTTCATCCATGCATATATATTAAGCTGCTGTAAGGGCTGGAATATGCAGATACCTAGTGCAACAACATAAACTGTAAAAAGATACAGCATAGTAACACTTGTCTAAAGAATGTTTCTACCCAATATGTTATGAGTGGTAGTCCTTTTCAGGCAGAGGCCATAAGAGACCCTTGTGCTTACATGGACAACATTAGTCCATTTGATCATCATGGTTCCACTATAATTAGGAACTCATTCTGCCTGCCCCAGTTAAATTCCAGGGAATATCTTCAGTATCTGAAGAAGTCAACCACCATTGTACTCTTCCCTTATCAGATCCATCATCAAATACAACAACCTCTTTTTATGTATATATCCAAGCACATCAATTAGCTGGAAATGTCCCAATAAATTTTAACTAAGAAACTTAAAGGTCTTAAATCCTTCAACTTTCCCACTTGATTAGCACATCTCTCCTTATACACAGTAGCCTACTGGCTACTCTGAGGTAACCTGTAGTTCACTTTTTAAACTATGAAGGTCTCAGTCCTATTTGACTATTTAAACACCCACTCTAGAGAGTTAAATCACTACAGCCACTTGTTGAAAAGGGAGGTTCCTAACTG